>NC_092858.1:104118111-104155334 GCF_032062135.1 Pyxicephalus adspersus
TGTCAAATGCTTTAGCAAAGTCCAAGTACACTATATCAACTGCTATTCCACTGTCTACCTGTTTACTTACTTCCTCATAAAAAGAGAGTAAATTTGTTTGACAACTTCTGTCTTTCTTGAAGCCATGCTGACTATCACTTATAATATTATTTTCTAACAGAAAAAGTGTCTCTTTACTAAACTCTCTAGGACCTTTCCAACTATGGATGTTAAACTAACGGGTCTGTAGTTACCTGATAATGACATTGCTCCCTTTTTGAAGATAGGAACCACATTGGCTCTTTGCCAATCCATCAGTACCTTGCCAATAAATATTCTCTAAAAATTAGAAATAATAGCTTTGAAATACCTGAGCTCAGGTCTTTTAGGACATGTGGATGTAATCCATCAGGTCCTGGTGCTTTGTCAACCTTAATTTTTCCCAGCTGTTTCTCAATCATATCAATTCTTAGCCATTGTGACTCATTTAAGGCAGTGACATTGCTTTTATGAATTTTGACTTGACCTCTGCCATTTTCCTATCGTGTACACAGAGCCAAAAAAATTGTTTAGTAAATCTGCCTTGTCTTTATCCACAGTTACCAACCCAGCAACATCCTTTAAGGGGCCTACATGCCCAGATCTGACCTTTTTGCTATTAATATATTTGAAGAATTTTCTGGGGTCAGCCTTACATTTTATCTCCTTTTTACATCTTTTGTTATATTCTTTATAGGTTTCAAATGATGAAGGTGATTCTTCATTTTTATATTTTTGGAATGCCCTTTTCTTCTTCCTTATGGCTTTTTTAACATTAGCTGTAAGCCACATAGGTTTTAATTTTAGCCTCTTAAACTTATTACCCATTGGAATATATTTTTCAGTTTGCTTTTGTAGAACATACTTGAAACATTCCCATTTCTGTTCTATGTTCTTTGAGGACAATATTGTCTCCCAGTCCAAGTCACAGAGAGCCGCCCTTAATAATGGAAAATTTGCTCTCTTAAAATTAAATGTTTTTATCTTTCCTGTTTTTGCTTCCTGTTTGCAGCTTACATTAAATGAAATCATATTATGGTCACTGCTACCCAGATTCTCTTTTTTTTGCACATTTGTTATAAGCTCTGCATTGTTAGAAAGAACTAGGTCCAGCAGAGTATCATTTCCAGTTGGGGCTTCTATATGGTAAACTGTACCATAAAATGATCCTGTATTAAATTTACAAATTTACTCCCTTTTGCTGTTCCTGTAGTGCTATTACTCCAGTCAGTCAGGGTAGTTGAAATCTCCCATGATTAAAATACTTCCACTTTTTTCTGCTCTATAGCAGACTCCAATCATTCATTGTGTGTTATTCAACCCCACATTCAACTCCACCCATAATGCCTCAACCTCATCTCTTGTTTCATCCGCAATTTCTTTTTTCAAATTTACTTTTTGATGACTTCTCACAGACAGACACCACCACCCTTTCGTTTGACTCTGTCTTTACGACAGAGAGTATACCCAGGAAGATTGACAGCCCAGTCATGTGAAGAACAAAGCCAGTATTCAACAATACCAACTAAGTCATAATTCGCCTCACTCATTAAGGCTTCCAACTCCCCTATTTTGTTTGCTAGACTTCTAGCATTGGTGAACAGGCTCTTTAAACCATTGCTGCTTTTACCATCATTGTTTGCCAAATAATTTTGTGTTTCATTACAACTAGTACTGCACAATCCAATGTTTGTTTGTAATATGGGAAGCTCCTTTACAATTATCCATAATCCTCCCCCCAACTATCCACAATCCACCCTCCACTAGTGTCTGACCCCTGATTAACCTTTCTGCCACCCTATTTGACTGTCCCACCCCCTCTGTCCTAGTTTAAAAATCCCTCCACCATTTCCCTAAATCATTCCCCTAGCACAGCAGACCCCCGTTCATTTAGGTGCAAACCATCTCTGGCATACAGGTTGTACCCCAATGAAAAGTCAGCCCAGTGCTCTATGAACCCAAACCCTTCCCTTTTGCACCAGGACTTAAGTCATGTGTTTAGTTATCTAAGCTCCATCTGCCTTTCCTGTGTTGTGGAAAGCACAGGCAATATTCCAGAGAATAAAGCCTTGGAGGTTCTTTTCTTCAGCTTGAAACCTAGTTCCCTAAACTGATTTTTAAAGGATCCTCCATCTTCCATTTATATTGTCATTGGTTCCAACAAGTTTCAAATAACTAATACTTGCCTAATTGTTAATTTCTTTACAAAAAAATCATCTATTATGTAAATTAATTATACTATCATTAAAAGCTATAATGATCAGATTGCAAATTTCGAAACAGCAAATTTTAGTCTAGCACTTATTTATTAAATCCTATTGCATGTAAAATTAACCTCCTGGGCATTTCACTAATGTCTAGATTTCTGTACCAAAAGCAGTACACTGTTTTTCATGAAATTTTTTTTAAATTGTAGACCTGTAACTTACAGAAATATGTCCAAACAAGGGTTCAGTAGATATCCTGAATATAAAAAAAGTTTGAAGCACACAATCATGTAAAAAAAAAATTTAAATAAAAAACACAAAAATCAGCTTAAACAAGAATGCATTGAATCCAATAAAAAAATGTTTGAATTTCCCACTACAACCCCCGTCGACGGGCGCATGCACTGACATCAGGAATCGCCGAGGGATGCGTACGCGAACGCCGAGTGTTCTAATTCTTTCCGTACTTCCATGCAAAAAGTGTTACATTTTTTGCATGGAAATTTATTTTAGATTGTAGGCTATAATTTACCGAATTACTCAATAATTACTTTTAATTCACCGAATTACCGCATAACTCACCTAAATATGTCCAAAATGTAATAAATTTAATAACATTTTTTTTATAAAAACATAAAAAAAAAAACTAAAAAAAAAAATAGGGTATAATGTAATGTAACTGTACAGTAGCTTATATAATATATATATAATACAATTATATATATTATATAAAGATTTCTTTGTATTGGACTCAATGCAGCTTTTTTGTATTGAGTTCAATACAAAGTGATTTGAATTTCCCGCCCCGCCTCCCGTCTGCACCGACGCATGCACCAACATCATCGGGAAACCTGGAAATCGTCAGTGCACACGCCGGGAGAAGACTGAAGAGAGAAGACGTCTCCGGAGGAGCTGTGGGGACAAGGTAAGTATTTTTTTTCAGTTGCAATCTGATTGTCATACAATGTTGTATGACAATCAGATTGCACTGTAATGCTTGTTTATACTTTTAGCTACCCCAAACCTGGTTCGGGGTAAACGATTGTACCAAGTTTTCTCACCCCGAACCAGGTTCAGGCTAACCGCCCAGGTGGTTAAAAGAGTAAAACTTATTGTGAAAATAAATCTTTTTCTGTTGAACAAAAGAAAATTTGTAATAAGTTGTTTAAATGGGTAGTTAGGGAAGTGAGGTATGCAAATTTGATTCATCATTTCTTTTAATAATTCACACCCTCCTTTAGTCGTTTTTTTTAATGAATAAAAACTGAAATATAGGAGTGCACATGCGTGGCGCTCAGTGATGGCAGAGATAGCTGCCTCACACCACTGCGAGCACTGAACGCATCACTGCCTACCTTACACCACAGCTTCCCTGGATCACTAGGAGGTGATGTGTATCCGTTCCCAGCAAAACAAGAAGCGGACCGCGAGGCAGGAGAGAGCAGCTGCGCTGCTGTGTGTTACATCCAAGATGGCCCCCCTCAGCCCAGAGAACAGCGTGGCTTCAGGTCCCCAGCAAAGTGAGTCAGAAATCTCCCTGCAGGTCTCTCCCGCTCTTCCTCTATTACCAGCACCAGTGCTGCCCGAACCCCCTGAGGCCCCAGATCTCTTGGCTAAAATGCAAGGGCTGTTACACCAAGCTCTGGATGCACAGTGTAAAAAGTTTGTGGACCACTTCTCCCAGGACACCAGGGAGCTAGATAGATGGGCGCTAGACAGATAGATGGGCGTCTGGATGATACTACTACTGTCCTGGAAGGCCATGAGGAGGGCATAGATTCCCTGAAATCAGAAATACAAGCCCTCCATTCAAAAACTGGAGGAGGTGGATAACAGGGCACGACGTACTAATATAAGGGTAAGGGTGCTGCCGGAATCAAAAGAAGATCTAAACTCCACGTTTACTGCATTATTGCAAGAATTAGCATCAGAAATTCCCATGAACTGATTGGAGATGGATCGTATCCACAGAACCCTCACCATGCCCCAACCAAAGGGTCCACCACGTGACATTGTGATTGCGTTCCATTACTATCCAACCAAAGAGCGCTTGTTTCGGGCGGCTCGTGACAAAGCTTTACTACACTTCCAGGGCAATGATTATCAAATATTTGCAGATCTGGCTCCCTCTATCCTGTTTCCCCGATTATAAGGCACTGTCTTATATTTTTTGAAATGCCAAAATATGCCCTAGGTCTTATTTTCAGGGGATGTCTCATTTTTCCATGAAGAAGACTACAGTACACATTTATTGTTGAAAGTCACTCATGATCACTCATGTTCCATTGATTGTCCCCTTCTGATCACTCATGTGCCGTTCATATTCCCCTTCTGATCACTCTATGCCATTTATTGTCCCCTTCTGATCACGCTATGCCATTGATTGTCCCCTTCTGATCACTCTATGCAATGCTTGTCCCCTTCTGATCACTCTGTGCAATGATTGTTCCCTTCTGATCACTCTATGCCATTGACTGTCCCCTTCTGATCACTCTATGCAATGATTAATGATTGTCCCCTTCTGATCACTCTATGCAATGACTGTCCCCTTCTGATCACTCTATGCAATGATTGTCCCCTTCTGATCACTCTATGCAATGATTGTCCCCTTCTGTTCACTTACTGGTAATTAAGTGTAGGGATCTCCGTTAGGGCAGGGATCTCTGTTAGGGCAGGGATCAGCAGCTTGCTTCCTGGTGCAGAATGCCGGCTTGTTACTTTCAGTTTCACTCTGCACTGCAGCCAGGAGCAGACACGTGCTGCAGCCAGCATCAAGGGGACACACACAGGATCGGATCTCGGGGGATGTCTTATTCATGGGTGAGTGTCTAATTTTAATTATTTTTTCAAAAATGGGGGGTGGCTTATTTAATGGGGATGTCTTAAAATCGGGGAAACACGGTACTATTCAGAAAAGGCAGGCACTTAAACCTTGGCTGTTAGAGCTGCAACCCCAACTCATTAAGTTCAGATGGGGGTCCGGCGTGCAACTGAGCGTAGGGTGTCCCCTCAATCATCACCCTCCAGCTCACATCTTTAAAAGAGGCAGCATGAGGACCACCCTCGCTCCAACTCAGAAGCAATACCCTGAGGCTCTACTCCTTACAGGGACACCCCTGGCCTACCTCTACCTTTGATAAAATTGTCTGCGAGGGATGTTTTTTTTTGCTTCTTAACTTTTACTTTTTCTCCTGTTCCTGGTTCGGTATGTCCTGTAAGTTTTCGGTGATTGGTCCCCCCTGGACTGTTCTACCAAATGTTGGTTTTGTTTTGACTGATGAGCATACCTGCATTTTCACTAGACGGCAATGCATGCATGACGACTCCTGATTGGAGCCATGGTTGATCTACAAGACAAGCATGATGCACTCATGCTCCTAGAGGCTTGCCCCTTTCCTACCTCTTCTGTATGCTCACTAGCCTCTATGTTTTGTTCTAACATGCATGGTCAGAAAATTTTGATGACAATGTTGACCCCTTCAGGAACTATATCTTTGGTTGTAAGTTTAATTTAAGAATACATTAGTGTTATTGTTTCAGCGGTGTGCTTGGTGCTCTCTAAGAAGGGATATGTTTACATTGACCTTGGCTTCTCTCGAGCGGCAGTCACTGCGCACTCTTTAGACGCCCAGAGATTTTATTGTTTACAGCAGGTACTCCACTACATCATAACCATGTTTGTTGTATGCACTCCTGGCCTCCACGTAGGGTCAAGTGCACTTTTATCATGTTGTTTAGTGTTCGTACAACCCATCTCTCTCCACCCTTGTGCCCCCGTCCATTCCTTTTGGAATGGTTCCCACAACCACCTTTATCTCTGAAATGCCAAAAGTGATGCTTTGCTTCTGTATTTGCCATGCCATTATCATAGTTTAGTTTGAATGTGCAGGGGCTGAACTCCCTGCTAAGAGAGTCAATGCATTCTGGGTCTTCCACACACAGAAGGCTGATATTATTTGTCCCCAAGAGACACACTTTTCAGCCTCTTCCTATCCAAAGTATTTCAGCAACCATTATCCACATTTTTACCTCGCCAATGTCCATACCAAACAGAGGGGGTCTTGATCGGCTTTAGGTGATCTTTGCCATTTACTTGTGACCAAGAAATCAAAGACCCCGAGGGTCAGTACCATATTTTGGTGGGGCAGTTGTGCAATGTGCAGATATATATATAGTTTCCTAATATGCTCCCAATTCTAGGCAACTCATAGCTGGAGGGAGTTACATCCCCTACAACAAGACTACTTACACTTTTCTCATCCACATAATGTCTGGATTAGGATTGACCATATCTTTATTTCTACCCTCTTGCTCCCCCAAGTACAAGAATGTAAAATTGCACCAATCTTGTGGTCTGACCATGACGCTATGGTCCTATCACTCTCCTCCCTGTATGACAAACCCAGACTAATTGGGTGGTCAGTAAATGATTCTTTATTAGGTGACCTGGAGGTGGGTGGTATGGTCCAGCAGCACTTGTGGGACTATTCCTGCAATGACATGCCTGAAATTGGAGTTGCAACACTCTGAAACGCTCATAAGGCGGTCATCAGAGGCTTACTTATACAAATAGCCTCACATAAGAAAGAGCAAAGATTAGCAAAGATCACGGAACTGAAGCAAAATATGGTTCCCTGCTTGACAAGGTTAAGCGCTCTCCTTCGGAGGTTCTTAAGAAACAATTGGAAGCAGTATGCAGTGAGCTGGAATTGTTCCTGAACAATCAGGCTGAGAAACAACTCCGCTGGGTCGGTAACAAATTTTATTCCAGGGGTAACAGAGCGGACACACTCTTAGCTAATAGACTGTGTTTACAGGATAGAGGGCACAAACCTCATAGACTCAACATTACTGGCTTTGGTCCTACCAGTCGCCCATCCATAATTCAGGAAGAATTCCAGAGGCGTCATCACGTCTATATACTGCCAAGGAAGTGGGACCTCTTGGTAGGCTGGAATCTTTCTTATCATCAATACCTCTCCCTCCTATACCAGAGGCCCTACGTGCAACTCTGGAAGCAAAGGTTTCAGTGGAGGAAGTAAAGCAGGCCATCCGAAACTTGAAACCAAATAAACACCCAGGTCCAGATGGTTTTTGGCCCCCTATTATAAGCAATTTAATGACCTGTTAGAGCCACATCTAACCAGCTTGTTCAACCACCTTTTGATAGGTGATAAGTTTGGCCTCGATACGCTTACTGCTAGCATTTGTATGGTGCCCAAGCCTAACACAGACCATTCTACTTGGGTCATTTGTCGGCCCATCTCCCTGGTAAATCTAGATATCAAACTATTGGCCGCTATTATGGCCAGAAGCCTTAATACTGTTTTTTTATCTCTAATTGGCAAGGGCCAAGTAAGATTCATGCCCCAGAGACAGGCTGGTGACAATGTTCGCCGTATAATGCAGTTGGTTAATCAAGCCCATAAAAAAGGGGTGTCTACAATGCTGTTATCTTTGGACATAAGGAAAGCCTTTGATACTGTTTCTTGGACTTACCTGCAGCGACTTCTCAGCTCTTGGGGGTTCGGCCCACATTTTTGCTAGTGGGTTCAGGCCCTTTACACTGAGCCCAAGGCATTTGTGGAGTATGCCAGAAAGGTATCCTTTCTGTGGTCTACCGGTCCCTGCTTTTAGCCAACTATTCCCACCCACTTTTGTACGCATCTAAATGGGAGACAGATATTGGACCACAGGTGTCCAAGGAACAATGGCAGCAAATGTGGGATGCCGCAGCCCATGAAGCTAACTATAAACTGCTACTCGCCCGGAATGCTCTGGAAGTTATTTTTGTGGCTGTGGGTCACCAGGCACATTGTACCACATTTGGTGGCAATGCCCTATAATCAGGTGGTTCTGGACTGGTGTATACTAAATTATTTATACCATAGTGGGCAGAGGTATCTTAAAGGACCCGTTTGAAGCCTTTTTGATGCTACGCCCCCAGGGAATCACCAAGGGTCAGTTTCACCTTTATACTTACAGCTGCAAAGCAGGTCCTAGCTAAATCTTGGTGGTCTGGCATGTCCTCTGTGGCACAAGTGAAGAAAAAGGTATTGTGGTACGTGATTAACGAAAATATGGTAGCTAGACTCCAGAATCGTTTGCATTTTTTCAGAAAGGTGTGGGACCCATGGATTGAGCACTATATGCCTGCAGATTTTGATAGCTTTCTTCTTGAGTATGAGTATGAGTGGGTGGCTGGTTGTTTACTTTTCTTTCTTTTTGTTTTGATCTTTTGCCAGTGCATAATTGGTAATCTTATATTCCTATCGGGTGGTAATCGGTCCTTCCCGTTTCCCCCCTTCCCTTTCCCCCCTATATGTCTGTCTTGTCTGGGTTTTTTATTGCTCTTTTGAAGTGCCTTTACCTGGTGTATGGATAGATACTCTGTTGTAAGAGGGAATGTTTTTTATCAGACTCCTTCAGGGGCTGGGTTTTTCTACATATATTATTTTCTTTACTATATGGAATCCCCAGATGCTATAATATTTGTTTTGTATCACCCCCTGACTCGTTCTTATCTATGAGTCTTATTGGCTCCACTAGGCGGGTAAAGGTTGTAATATATACATTGTTTGTTTGTCTGTACTGTTAATTCTTTGTGTTATGTTCACTGTTTATGTATTTTTGAAAACTCAATAAAAACTTTTTTAAAACAAAACTGACATAGAAAAACATGAATGAGTACAGCTATCTTCATGTAGTTTGTAATAGTAAAAACCCTATACAACACAAACATGCTAGTCTTAATTTGTATGTTAAGCACTATTTGAGCAAATATTAAGAAATCTGTTATTTTCAGTAAAACAGATACTATGTTTTATTGCGCACAAGATCAATATAATAAAATAAATAAAATATTTAATATAATAAAACAGACCAAACAATTAAAAAATAGGGCTATGTTCAGACTAGCATTAAAAACCCATTGAGTTTACTGGTCCTGGCCACGAGGGGACACAATCAAAAAGGGATCCCCCCAAAACTTCTCCCAGTGACTACTTCCTTTACGGCTTCCTATTAAGGGACTCCCTTCCCTATTAAAGGGACATAACTATTTAAAGAGGAACTCTAACAGCAATAAACCCCCTTACCTAACAGACATATAGATCATTTGAGAAGCAAATCAGTACACATACTGTATACAACTTTCAGATTTGTATTTGGTGGTTTAGTTTTATTTTTTTTTATTTAAATATCTTTCATAGTGTTTGATGACCAGGTTAGGGGGTCTAATGAAAACTTAAAACCAATTTACCCATTGGGGGGTATCTAGGTAAAACATAGGCCCTTCTTTGCCAGCACCCCCTCATGGGCATCAGGGATGCCAAATAGACTGGTGCACATCAGCATTAGGACAATGCTGTACTAGGTTAGAAACCCTGTTTGGGGGAAAACTTTATAGGGCTGAATTGAAGGCACACTTCTGCACCTGTATTGAAGGCACACTTCAATATTTTTATAGTTAAAAATAATCCACAGCTCCAAAGCTAGGAGCACTTTAGATATAAAATCACCCACTTCAAATGGGAGAAAAAGTGAGTTTGAATATTGAAAAATCTTGTGATTATTGGGAATATATTAGGATGAATCAACAGTCACTGGGTAAGAAACTGTGTAAATATTACTGAAATACACATTTCCAAGACAAAAATTGAGGAGTCCTGTTTGATAAAATTTCACATGGGAGGACTTGCTTGTTGCAAGTTTCATTGCAATAAATAATGAAAAATATAATGCTATTCCAAAAATAGGCAAACCTTGAGCAAAAGCTGCGCAAGATCTTGTTCGAAAATGATAATGGATAGTCCCCAAATTTAACAAATGCTGATTTTTTTGTTTGTTTTGCAAATAAAATGATGTAGATGTAACATTCTTCATGTTTAATTTTTACATGCAGTTTTATTATGATTTTGTTTTACAGTTCTTCATACTTGTTTTACTTCTGTTCACTGTGGAACTTGCTGGGGTCATTATGGCTTTGACCTTTCAGAAAATGGTAGGAAACATACTGTGGCACCAATAAACTAAATGGTATCTACTGATAAACTGTAAATCATCTAATTTAATTCTAATGATGCGTTACCTTGCAGATCAAGGAAGATCATTTTCGGGATGAGCTACAGAAGTTCTACAAAGGAGATAACTCTTCTGAAGTTTTTAGCCAGTCATGGAACACCATTATGATTGCAGTAAGATATTTATATGAGTATGAGCTGAATTATTAATGCACACGTTATTCTGTGTAGAACTAATAGCAATACTTCCCTGGTTTATAAGGTATGTGAGATGTTTGACTTTTTTTTTAATATTACTGTCATGCATGGAGAGACAGGACTACTAGGGGGCGCTACAGCTTGCACAGAGGTGGTGTGAGCTCTGAGAGTGGCCAAGGCGCAGAGTCTAACCAGTAACCAGGTCTTCTCCAGAGCCTCTGATGGTGAGGATGTTGCTCCGCTGGTTACTGTCAGGTTGCGGTCCTTGGGGACACCGAGGAGGGCAGAACACAGTACAAAATTACAAAGCAGAAGGATAGTCATGGAAGGCCAGGACTGAGGCAGGCAGCAAGCAAGAGAGGTCAGGTCACACGCCAGGGGTCAATTGCCAGGGATCCAGGAAACAGCCACTAGTGACACAGGGGCCACTGCGGGCACAGGGAACACAGAAGACACTGGAAGCAACAGGAGGGACAGGTGACTCAGGGATATCCACAGACAGACAGGAACACTGGAACAGCACAGGGAAGTTGGCTGGGAACCAACAAACTGGACAATGAGGAGGTAACGCAAGAGCTGGACAAAGAAAACACTGAATTAAGCACCAGGTGAACGGGAACTAGCTCAACAGAACTAGGGGCTCGGTACAATGAAGACATGTTGTACAAACACTAAGTGCAGTGTGTGAGCTAGTTAAATAACCAGGGCTGGTCAAGAGGCTAGTTTCTGATTGGCCAGGGGATTGGACGGAATTGATAAAGCTTGGAAACAGAGGCACGCCCAGTGTCAGAACTTCCCACATGCGCAGGAGAAAAGCATCTGCGCTTTGGTGAGGAAGAGGTAAGTGTGACATTACCCGCCCCTTTTATGGGGACTCCCCACCGGCCGGGGTCCAGATTTAAGGGTACATTAGCTTTTTGAGAGAAAACATGGAATCCAGAATGTGATGGACTTCATATTTCTGAGAAAAATCTGGTGCGAGAGTAGCCAGCGTTGAGGGATGAGAAAAGCAGTTCAGGACCAACAGCCTAAGCAGAGACACAATAAATGCATTGGGCAGCTTGAGATGTGACGGAAGAGTTATCTTTTAGCAAACTGGGTTACCCATGGCAGAAATGGCATAAGATCCGGTGAACTGTGGGGCAAATTTCAGAGAAGGCACCTTGCAATGAATGTTCCTTTTAGAGAGCCAGACTTTATCCCCAGGTTGGAGAAGAGGCGCCTTATGGCCACGCAGATCAGCAATTTTTTTGTGCCTGAGAGCTGCGTGTTTCAGATGCTCACAAGTAGAAGACCAGATGTGGTTAAAGTCTCTCTGCAGGGCACTGAGTGCAGATATTTTGGCAGAGCAGGGTATAGGAGATTGAAGGCAAGGATGCTTGCCATAGACAATGTAGAACGGTAAATCTTTGGTGCTGGTGCTAACATGGTTGTTGTGGGCGAACTCCGTCCATGGTAGCAGTGCTACCCAGTCATCATGGTGGGCAGAAACAAGGGCTCCGGTATATTGCTCCAGGGCTCGATTAACTCTCTCTGTCTGCCCAATAGTCTGTAGGTGATAGGAGGAGAAGTTCACACAGATGTCCAGGGATCTGCAAAAGCCTTTCTAAAAGAGAGAGGTAAATTGCATCCCACGATCAGAAACTTTATGTGTGGGCATACCTTGAAGCCTAAAAATTTCACGAATGAAGACTGGCACCAACACAGCTGCCGATGGTAAAGCTGGAAGGGGTACAAAATGGGCCATTTTGGAAAAGCGATCCACAACCACCCAAATGACCGTACAGCCATCGGAGGGTGGAAGATCCGTAAAAAATCCATGGACAGGTGACTCTAGGGAATCTAGGGTGTACACAATGCTTGCAATAATATAGGTTGGGCACATACTTATTTGCCAAGTCTACATTATTTTTTTCAATATTTACCTCATTCACTATTTTTGTAATTAGTGTTGGCTGAACATGAATTTTCTTAATATTATTACTCTGGGTAATTAAAATTTTTTTTTTTTAATTGCCTGTTTCAGCTGTCATGTTGTGGTATATCTGGGCTTGGTGATTTCGGTAATAACTCACACTTCCATGACCTGTACCCTTCTGCTCCATGGCCAGAGGCCTGCTGCCAACGTGATGACCCAGTCATATCTGGAATTATTAAGGACAGACAGAAATGTATGGAGAATACTCCAGACTACATTAATAATCAGGTAAAACATTTTCATATCCAAAGTTGAAAATGCTAAAAAAAAACACAGTCCACCTATCCTAGTCTGGGGGAAAACTGCATGTTTCTTTGGTTTATATACATTTTATTCATCAATACTCTGGTAACCTGTTATATGCTCTTCTTAATAGGCTAAGGGGTGTATTATGACTTTGAAAAATGCTGATACCAAGTCTAATTTAGGTACTTATTCTGCTTGAATTAAAATACATTTTGTTTTAAATTATTGATAAATGTTTTAATTCACCCAACTTTTACCCAGAATGTACACATTTTCACACTGATTAACTTAGAAATATGTATAACTCACAAGTAAAAGTCAGTTCCCACTATTTGGGTACAAGTTGGGTGAAAACATTTATAAATAGACCATGTAATTAAAACAAAGGCTTTTTGGTGTCCTGAAATTGCATTATGGGTATCTTATGCAATGTGGTTACAAACAGATTTTTTTTGTATATTAAGGTACAAATATTTTTTGTGTTCCAGGGCTGTTTCAGTACCATTGCCAAAAGTTTGAAGAAATATGTTTCCGTAACTGGAGCTGTGGGCTTTGGGGTTATTGGTACAGAGGTGAGCTGTGCTAAAATAAGGTATTGTGATGATACCTGAACCTTCAGGGAGAAGGAGGGATCTCATACCCCCAGCATGACCCCAATGTTGGAATCTGAATGCTGGAATCTGAAAACCCACTTTTATAAATATCCACTCCTTCACCCTTGGAAATAAGTACATAGTAGCCCTAACCCATATCAAAACTAAACCTAGAAATAAATATATACCACAGTAGAAAAAAAAATATCTTTATAACTCTATTTTACATGTTTACCTACAGATGTTCGCTATGTTCTTTGCACTTTGTCTTTACTACAATTTTGACTAGAAGCTAGAAGATATGACTGAAAAATAAAAGAACATTCAACATGGAGAGCTACAACAAAATCTTAAAACTCATACAGTCTGGATATTTTTCTTCACATTTACCTGAATAAAAAATAAGCATTAAAGATAGAGGAAGCTTTGGTTATGCAGTAGCTATATTTTTGAATTGTTTATTTGATAATATATTCTAAAAATGTGCAGTAAAGGGTGCAATGCCAATTTTAAAGTTTTTTGTAAATGTATTTTGTTGAATCTTGAGTTAAATACTTGACTAACCATGCTTGTGTGAAACCAGAGTGAAATATCAAACAATGTACTAGTACATATATATAATGAGATTGAACATGAGATTTTTATGCAGTAATGAACAAGATGTAATGTATACTAATCATACCAAACCTCTGACATATTAGGTATAGCTATATGATGTACAGATTTTGCTGTAAGACCTAAGAAAGTTATCATTATCAGAGACAGTTGAGAAGCCAAAGACGATTTAGTTGCTGTTCAAAGACTTACAAGAGGTTAAACCATGTCACACTAGGCCATTATGTTTTAAAGTACATTTAAGGATATATCAATTTGAGTCATAATTAAATAAGTTGTAGTTTTTCTTTTGCTGCCTGGAGTTAAGCTTCATAGAATGACATATTGTAACAAAAACACTTTTTAACACATTTTCCCCAAAAGTGAGGAAAAGCATAATAATACCTTTAAGTTAATCATATGTAGGTTTGTTTCTAGTACTCTAGGAGTCAGATTTCTGGTCCTCAGTGGCACTTAGTGTTTTGATCCACTGGCTCTATATTACTACTGTGTCCTGAGGCCATGTAAGGGCCAGTTGGACTGGTAATCCCTGTTTAATGTACAGCGCTGCGTAAATTGTTGGCGCTATATAAATCCTGTTTATTATTAATAATAAAAATATTAATATTAATAATCCGACACTACCATAAGAGGCTCAGTTGGCTTTCCTTTAAACTAATGTGTCCCTAAGTCTAGATGCCAGAATCAGACAAATATATAGACACCTCTTTCAAAATTTCTATGACTATGGAAATAAAAGTAGGAAAATGCGTGCCAGTGCCTTGGCTAAACAAAGTGTCATGTCCTTAAGTTATTTATGTGCTTGGGTAAAATGATTATCAGACCATGTGAGATATTTTTGGGGATTAATATAATCAATTTTCCAACTTAAAACCACATAATGCACACTGAGCTACACTACACAGTAATTAGCTTATACATTCTTACCTACAGACACCCCATTACCCCTCACTCTTTTAGGCTACGTACTCACATGCAATGGATCTCATCCAATATTCGGCTCAGGGATGATATTGTATGAGAATCTTGAATGTATACAGCGCTTGTTGTAAATCGTCCGAACTACCATCTTGGTGGATCCATGGATGACGGGCGATAAACGATCGTAATGAAAGGGAAGGGGAGAGAGCGCAGCGGGGTGCTGCTCAGTTGTTCTCCCCCTCCCCTCTCCATACAGCACAACTGCCTTGTATGTGCAACACTCGTTCATGCATCGTGCATCGTGAAGTTGTTGGTAATTGGAAAGGATCATGAAAGGTACTTTCCAATGACAATAATTGGATGTGTGTACTTAGACTTAGGATTGTAATCATAGTATAAAAGAAAAATAACACTACCTAAAAAGTTATATTTTGTCTTGAAAACTATGTCTCCTGGCCCCGACTAATAAAGCTTACAGCTAAATATTTTTCCCCCCCTCATTTACACCTATTTTAAGTCCTTAGCCACAGACTCACTGTTCCTAATTTGCATATTTGCAACACTGACTTGGGTTGGTGATAATGATACAAGATGTTACAAATGTATATGTGTGGAGGTAGCTGCACCTTTTTTTTTGTTTTTTTTACCATGCACTTCAAAAATGTGTGCCTGTTATTCCCACCAAATTGTATTAAGCCCTAGTGAAATATTATCTATGCCTCATAAGCTGCTGACTTACCATTACTCCTTTACACAGTACCTTATTTTCTAATAGAAATGGAGAGGGAACTTCAGGGTAGGCAATTTACAATACCTGAAATGGCTCATTTTAACACATTTGGTGGGATTGTCAGAAGATCAGACCGTATTGGTGCCTGATCCTTTAACATATTCAAAATATCATTGGTGAAGTTATAGGGGACAATCCTGCAGAAATATTATTCACTTGACATCAATCCCAAACAATATGGACAAGGCATAACACTGAACCTTTTTATTGATGCAAAAGCTCTGGTACCTCCTAATGGAAACAAGACAACATCCCTTCCATTGTTAAATGGCAACATATCTTCATGGAAGCAGAGGAGTGGGATGTGACTTACAAGGGTTCACATGACAAATTCTATTATATCCAGTCAAACTTGCCTGTAATTTTTACATAAGACCTTTATATTCTATTTTCATCCAATTGTCTCTTTGAATGTTCTATTCATTTACATGGGATTTGACCACTGTGAGGATGTTACAGCCTAATTATCCATACTATATTCTATGCTTATTCCACATACTATACTTTCACCCTCCAACTCTTTCCCCAGAGCTTTTTCCTTTCCCTGAAATCACTGATTACTTTATTCACTGTTCACTGACTTTCCTGCAGTGTTCTCACTGCCTTCAGATATTGTATGTGCTTAGGCATAGGCTGGCAGGGTAGTGACACATCTGATCTTGGTCAATATTATTGTGATGTTCACTCATTGTCACTTATAAGATTTCTATGTGTCTACTTTGCCTGTTTCTGTGAAACTGAAAAAAAATGATTAAAAAATCTGGCCAGGAAAGTTGTAATACTTGTTAAGTGTTAATCAAAGCATTATACCTCATACAAGCCCCCCACACCTTCCCCAAATCAAAACCTGGCCTGTTCATTCTAACACACATCTAAAGTGTATTTAATAGTTTATTATATACCACATCTGTGCAGTTTATACTATACTGTGCAGTCACACATCTGTGCAGTTTATACTAATAAGAAATGCATAACTAAAGTTTCCCTTCCACTTATATATAATACCAGCTTACGAATTGTATATTTTTGTAAGGTTAACAAGCAATAATGGAGTGAAACAAAGGAGTAATCAAAAACCTCTCCTGACTAAATGAGCATTTAAACCTTGCATTTAAACCTTGGAAGGTCAGCCACTTTGGGAGTGAAGCCTTGCATAGGCCTATACATGGTTATGTTATCTTTAAAATACACCTTTTTTTAACCTTCTCTATCAATAATTTATGCATTCATGGGTTTTAACTGCTTCTTCAACTGTTACTTGCTGTAACATTGTTTTAAATTCTGGGACTATAATGACATCGATTCACTCATATTTAGCATTTGCTAATATCACATTTGCTCATTATATGATTCTGGTATTTGTATGTACAGTGAAGGAAAGAAGTATTTGATCCCCTGCTGATTTTGCACGTTTGCCCTCTGACAAAGAAATGACCAGTCTATAGTTGTAATTGTAATAGTAGGTTTAAGCTACGTACACACTTCCAATTATTATCGTTGGTAAACGAACGACGAACGATCCTGCACGATATCTGCGAACGATCGTATAGCACCGATCCTGTACATACAGATAACGACACGATCGTTCGCAGATATTGTACACACGATAGATGAGATCGTTTGAACGATACAGGAAGTGACGTGCACCACAGGAAGTGAGCGAACGTTCGTTCATCGCGCATGCTCAGACCATGAACGATCACTGAACGACCGTACACACGATAGATGGTCAACGATCGTCGTCCAATCCGATCCGCCAGTCCGGTCGTTCATTTCCAACGACTATCATCGTTGGTCGGCGTCGTTGGTTACTTTTTTTACGAACAATTTTTGGCCAATCGGTCGTTCGTCGTTCGTTCGTCGTTCATTTCCAACGATAAAAATTGGAAGTGTGTACGCAGCTTTATTGTAGCTGTGTGAGACAGAATAACAACAAAAGAACCCTCAAAAACCCAGTGCTCAAAAGTCAAAGCTTGATTTGCATTGTAATGAGTGAAATAAGTATTTGATCGCCTATCACCCAGCATGATTTCAGGCTCCCTGTTGTCTTCCCTGTAGGCAGGTAACGAACTGAGATTAGGAGCACCCTCTGTAAGGGAGTTCTCCTAATCCAAGCTTGTTACAGTACCTGTATAAAGGACACCTGTCCACAGAAGCAATCAATCAATCAGATTCCAAACTAGCCACCATGGCCAAGACCAATCAGCTGCCCAAGGATGTTAGGGAGAAGATTGTAGACCTACACAAGGCTGGACTGGGCTACAAGACTATCGACAAGCACCTTGGCAAGAAGGTGACAACAGTTGGGGCGGTAATTCGCAAATAGAAGAAACACAAAATAACGGTCAATCTCCCTCGGTCTGGGGCTCCATGCAAGATCTCCCCTCGTCGAGTTGCAATGATCATGAGAACGGTGAGGAAGCTACCCAGAATTTGTGAATAATCTCAGGGTAGCTGGGACCATAGTGACCAAGAAAACAATTGGTAATACACTGCGCCATGAAGGCCTGAAATCTTGAGGAATCCGCAAGGTCCCCCTGCTCAAGATAGCACATGCACAGGCTCATCTGCAGTTTGCCAATGAACATCTGAATGATCCAGAGGAGAACTGGGTGAAAGTGTTGTGGTCAGATGAGACCAAAATTGAGCTCTTGGGCATCAACTCAACTCGCTGTGTTTGGAGGAGAAGGAATGCTGCCTATGACCCCAAGAACACTATCCCTACCGACAAACATGGAGCTGAACACATTATGCTTTGAGGGTGTTTTTCTGCTAAGAGGACAGGACACCTTCACTGCATCAAAGGGACAATGAACGGGCCCATGTACCGCCAAATTTTGGGTGAGCACCTCCTTCCCTTAGCCAGGGCATCGAAAATGGGTCGTGGATGGGTATTCCAGCATGACAATGACCCAAAACACATGGGCAAGGCAGTAAAGGAGTGGCTCAAGAAGAAGCACTTGAAGGTCCTGGAGTGGCCTAGCCAGTCTCCAGACCTTATCCCAAAGATGATTTGTGGAGGGAGCTGAAGGTTCGAATTGCCGAACATCAGCCTCGAAACCTTACTGACTTGGAGAGGATCTGCAAAGAGGAGTGGGACTGAATCCCTCTGAAGATGTGTGCAAACCTGGTGGCCAACTACAAGAAACGTCTGACCTCTGTGATTGCCAACAAGGGATTTGCCACCAAGTACTAAGTCATCTTTTGCGAAAGGATTAAGCACTTTTTTTACATTACATAGTAGGTTAGGGTGAAAAAAGACATAAGTCCATCAAGTTCAACTACTAGGGAAATAAACATATCCCAGATATAAGACCCTATCAGACATAGTTTGGTCCAGAGGAAGGCAAAAAAACCATAGTACAATTTGCTTCAACAGGGGAAAACATTTCTTCCTGATTCCATGAGGCAATCAGATGTTCCCTGGATCAACAGTCACTGTTATTTTTACTTTAAAGCCTTAATACCCAGTTATTTCACTCATTACAATGCACATCAAGCTCTGACTTTTGGGCACTGGGTTTTTGAGGGTCCTTTTGTTGTTATTCTGTCTTTCACAGCTACAATAAACCTACCATTACAATTATAGACTGGTCATTTCTTTGTCAGAGGACAAACGTACAAAATCAGCAGGAGATCTAATACTTCTTTTCCTCACTGCATGTAAATTTGTATATAATATAAATATTAATCCATTTGTGGGAATAGGTTCAGCATTACTTATTAATTACTTACTTATGTTCATATCTAACAGATGCAAAGGTCTTGTATGGTGGCGTATCCAGTATCCTAAAAAAATGTGTCAAAGAAAATGAGGATCATTTGCAGCTAATTTGAAAAAAAAAACTGCTGCCTACTTCTAGAACATCAGCATATGACAATACATGTATTTCAGTGCACATCATTGTAGTGTGAATAGGCCCTATGTTGGATAATCCTGTAGCTCCAGTCTTTTACCTGGCGTTGCCACTAGATGGTAGTATTGATACATTATCATTTCACAGATTTCCCAGTATAAAAAAATGTTCTGTATTTAACATTTTTTTTAAAGTGAGCAGAGTCAAATTCATCAACAGCATTCCTTGCTTTTTCCCATTTGGCTGTATTGTATATTCCCAATGTATTATATGAATCTCATTGAGTACCAACTGTTGATTATGTTTTTTTCTTATTCCATACACTATATATATATATATACATATATATATATATATATATAATATATATATATATATATATTTATAATAATTTAAACCAGATGTCTGACCTGGGGAACTACTAACCGTTCAGTTGATTTTCTGTAGGGGATCAGAATTACTATTATTTTATTTCTCCAACCAGTGCACCTCCACAGCCTGACTAGTTAGGCTGCAGTTCTTTGCATGATCCCATACCTAACCAGGATCAGTGGTACTTTAAGACACCACATGTCTGTCCATATTTTGAGATATATTTTCTTTGTATTGTATGTAAGCTCATTATATAACTAGGGAATTTCGGCCTTTTTAGATCAATGTGGACAGGTCAGTCAAAAAAACTCTTAAGTCATAAAAACTGTAGTTACTTTTGATAGATACATTTGCAGTTTTTTTGTGGAAGGGAATACTTTATTTACAGCATGGTGGCTGAGTGGTTTATGCTAAAGGTGTTCAGGTATGCATAAAGTGTTTATATTTGCTTGTTGTTTTGTAAGCTTTTACCAGTAAATGGATGCACTTTCTGGGTGTACTGCAGAAATCTATGATTATGGATGTAACCTATAGAATTATGGATAGTAGGTTATGCAGCTTGAGGCTTACATGAGTAATTATGGTAAATCACAGCATGTATTATGATTATCAACTAGAACATTAAAACCTGGCTTGTATAGTATAACTATAGCCTAAATAACATGCAGAGAAGCAGATAACAGTTTTTGTTTTACAATATGGGTGTTCAATCACTGATTACTAGTTCTAATGGACCATGGACACTTTCAATATTATGGTTTGGAATTGTTGCATTGTTTTACAAGTACTTACAAGTGTTTTAAAAGTACTTCCAAAACTAAAAAGAAAAAATATGGTTATTAATGATAAATTAATATTAAACCTAAAAAAACACTCTTATTAGGAAAATATGTAAACTTAGTATAAACATCTTTCACCATTATCACATAGTAGAGGTAAGAAACCTGTTTACTTTTACTTTATAGTTCAGGGCAGTAAACAGACCTGGTTCTTTAGCCCCCCTCCAGCTGTGTCGGTTTACCCCATATTAGCATTTTATGTCAATATAAGTAATGTGTGTACACATAAGAATTGAATATTTTGTGCTGGTAGAGTAGGAACTGAGTGGCCAGCTCAGCTGGCCAGCGTGAGCAATATATGAAGAACTTTGCTGTAAGTCTAAGTCTGTAAAGATGGTGTTATTTATACACAAAAAACACAAATTGTCTGTTTACCCCATTAATAAAGTTGCTAATGAGCTGAAAACATTGACATTTTTTTGTGTGATCACCATTTTTACTACCTTATACATTTTTCTGTGCTGTTTGCTATATTTATGAAGAGATGATTAGTCTGATTGACATTTTACAATTGCCAGGTAAATTTGTCCACCATTTTCCAAAATTATTTTAAAAAAATAACCTATAGGTTACAATTAGAGGTGTTTCAAACATCTTTTTACCACTGTTGCCATTTTTCATCACTTTTGAAATATGGTTATTACATTTATTGTCGTAAGAAGAGGCAGTGGGACACTTATCTCCAATTTAAGGTGCAATTAGTATTTAATGATTAAAGTTAATGATTCAGTTTAGAAGCCCCTTTATAGTTTAAACCTCAAATAATGGTAAACAAATTTCTAAAAATGGAGAACAAAAAAAAGTGGAAAATAAACTTTGGCCTTTTTGCCTTGTGTGCTGATAAATTTTGTTCCGCCATTGTTATATTATGAAGAAGGTACTAGAATCTCATATGAAAAAGGAGTAACACAACCAGTATTTGATTTGTGCCTAAAGGGCATTACTGTTTACTAGTTAAAATAAATTCACACATAAAATGTAGACAACCCTTTAATGTAAAGTAAAAATTCTGTTTTTTTTTGTTAAAGTGCAACACCCTTTAAAAAAAAGGGTGCAGCACAGCCCCCTAACTCTAGATTTCCTAGACAATCAAGAATGAATGGGAGACCAAAGCCTCCCGGGATACCTACGTCACACATCCTGGGAGGCTCTTGGGTGCTCCTTCTGCACAAGCTCGAGCATCTTGGGTATGCGCAGAAGGAGCCTTTTTGTGAAAAGGGAAAAAAAATCGCCAATTTCAAGCATGCGCAGTGAGATCGCCAAGTTTTTTTCCAACCTACGTCACCCGATCTTAGGCCTGGGTCACTTGACGTAGGAAGAACACGAAAAAAGAGGCGAAGATGGCGCAGCACCGGCCCGAAGAAGGACGACGCGGGACCAGATGGAAGAGACCACCTGATGGATCAGACTGCCCTGCGGGATTGAAGGTAAGTGTATTTCTTGTGTTTTGGGGGATTTTGAGTTTAGCTCCTCTTTAAAGTGTATGTACAGAAATACATTTCTGTAGTTTTGGAATCAGTTGGAAAGGGCTGAAACTCCTGTTGGGCTTTCTGGGAAGTTTGTTTTAAGTATTTGCATGATTATGATTTGTGACGTGACTGCATGTTATGTAATTGCTCTGTGATTATTTTCACAAAATTAAAATGCAAAATTTAGGAAATTAAAAAAAAGGCATAAAAATAATGATATAAAGATGATAAATTGTATCAAAAATTGCTTATCTATGATGATGTCATAGAAACATGATAAAATATAATGAACAGGAATAAACACAAAATGTCTCTATATTAAAAAACAGTAACATACAAAGCCACCCCTGTACTTTCTGTAATTATTAACTTCCCCTGTCAATTTTACCTATATCCTGCAATTTATTTGGTGCTGGTGGTACTATTGTGGTTGCTTTGATAATGATAATTGGCCACTAGGTGGCATATTCTTATTTTTATCATGCATCGAAAAGAGTAATATATGGGGAATAGAAAAACTATAAATGAAAGTACAGCTGAATTTACAGGGTAATGCTTTAAAAATGCATCCCTTCAAGTAAAACATGTGATAAATTAGTTGTGATATAAACTCAATAAATCAATATTTTTTTTGTTTTTTTTTAAACTCTTTTCATGTTAGAGCTTTTGTTGAAATGATACCTTGTAATCCTGCCTTGAAGGTCCTTGCCTAGATTTTGCTTGCTATGTGGTGACAATTGTCTCCTTATTCTCTTCCTTATCTCATATCAAATTCACCCTGATAGAGACTATAACTTAGAAGCTAGTATTAATGATGTACTGTAATGTAATGTAGCCACTGCATGTAAACAGGAAGTGGCTTAAATGTGAGGAAGATTAGCTGCATTGAAATCTGAAAGTTGAAATAGGAATTTTATAATACACTGTGCTTCATAAAAGAAGGGGGATATTTTCCAACCATTTACCAGTACAATTGCCCCGTAAATAAATACTATTAATTGTCCCTGAGTACAGTTTCAGTTTGCATAACAGAAAAATCTATCACTCATTCAACAGAAGTTTAAGAAAATAGAAAGGGAAATGGGAAACCAGGCATTCTTTCTCTTACACGTGAAATTGGAATAGATGTCATGGGGACCACACTGGAATTTGGAAAAGAAAATATCATAATAAACTTTTTTGTATATTTTTTTGTGTCTCTGTGCATTTATTGTTTTACTTATTTCACTTACCAATTGGGATGGTGAACTGATTAGCGGTCTTGGGACACCCAGAACCAACTAAACAGGGAAGGGATGGGGCAGATACACCCTCCCCCGCCTAGCAACCCTCTCTTGAGCACCAAGATAAAGCCTGAGCACAGAGCTTGGTCCCAGACAGTTTTGTGTGTAAACATTGGTGGGTTGTCAATATTAATGTGAAGTAACATCTCTAGATTTTTAATTTGGGAAACAAAACTAAACATTAACCATGAAAGTACTGATACTGTAATACAATAGGTTGAGCAGTTTCCAAAAAACTCCAAAGGAAAGTCAGTGTTGTGGAAAGAGTGATGGGTTTGTGATAGGTAAATATTACAGGTGTACTCTTGGCCAATTTGTGACAGTAAAAATTTATAACATTTTTTTTGTGTGTATTGTGAAATACATATTGGGTACATACTGGACTGAAAGGAATGATTTTAGCCATTATTGCAAGATAAAGCTAAACTGAGAAATTTAGATCTTTAACACACTGCCTATGAACAATTTGGGGTCTCACAGTTTCTCATCATTTTGTAGACAAGTGCAGTTTTTAGTCTTAACATGACTGGTATCCTTCTACTGACCATCAGTAATGGTCAAATAGTTCCAAATCGAGTTCCAATCCAACAACACTATACCTCTCATTGACCATTTAAACTTTTTCTTAAAAAAGAATATTTTTAACTTCCATGCATGTTCTGAATATTATAACTGGCAATTCTAAATTAAACATTTTCTCATCTGGCCTAATGGGAAACATTTTGTTTTGGATTTCCGATCTTTAAAAAAAAAAAAAATAATCGCAACCTTTAAATTTTGCAGCCGTTCTGCTTCAGAAAACAGATCATATTTAAAGGAATCCTAAAGTGAAACTTTAGTATGACAAAAAAAAAAGTATTGCAGAAGCTGTCCCTTTTGCATTAAAACACACTTACCTGCCAGATTGCTTTCTTCTTTTGGGAAAACACAAATCTCTAAATTCATGCAGAGTTATATCTTCCTGGCCTAGCCAATCTAAATGGCTGAAATTCGGAACCAGGAAAGGGAGAAGAAAGAAAATACTGGAGTATGTAATGCAACCTGGAACATTTAAGTTTATTTAGAAAACTGCCTAATTGCAAAATTAAAATACACATTCACCCATTCACAAGTCAGGAAATTGTTGGAGTATTGTGCAAGGCTGAAAAGTTAATGCTGGGGAAAATTCTGAATAAATCTACATTTACTGAGTGATAAATAAGATAAATAGTACAGTAAAGCACTTTTACCATTAGGAAACAGATGTGAATAAATGTAGGCAAATGCCATTTTATGCTATTTCTGCCCATTAAATGTAGACCAATTTGATAATCTGCATTGTAGTCCACTACAA
Source organism: Pyxicephalus adspersus (assembly GCF_032062135.1). Taxonomy (NCBI): domain Eukaryota; kingdom Metazoa; phylum Chordata; class Amphibia; order Anura; family Pyxicephalidae; genus Pyxicephalus; species Pyxicephalus adspersus. Next base: position 104,142,852 of record NC_092858.1, read on the forward strand.
AAGGACATTTACAATGACTAACTGCACAGACATTATATTACTTTAGTTGAAGCCATTAAATCATTTATATTTTTTTAAAGATTTTAGTTAGTTTTGGCCCTATCATCCATAATATTCAAATAATAATACTGCATAATTCCTAATTCATTAAATTATTTTCTTACGCATTTTAATGCAATGTTAATTCTCCAGATTTGTTTTGAAGAAGTTTTAACCCAAAGAGTTAGACTTCAGAATATAAAACCTGAGAGGAATAGGAGGAATAGTATCATTGCCTTATGGTCATACAACATGAACATTCTGTGCAGCATGCTGGTTTCAACAGTAAATTTGAAGGAGGTTTTATGGCTTTGACAATGAGCCTAGATCAGAATTACTACCAGTGTCAGAAATCAGACTTTTTACAAGCTATTCTAGAAAATTTAATGAACAGCTGCTGTATACAATGCAACATTGTACACAGTGCTATTTTAAACCTTATTGAATTGTTCCAGGGAGAAACACACTGTCAGATTTTAAATCTTCCGAACTTTTATCATTTCTAAACTACTGTCATCTGCAGAAAGCACACCAGGGTTCAATGGGTTGGTTTACTATATGACCATTCATAGACACACACACCTTCTCTAAGGGAGTATAATTTGAACTGTGTCTCTGAATATGATGCAAGACTTAAAACTTTGACTCATGTAACGTAGCAACACACTAAATCATGGTACAATTTGATACAATAACTCAATGACTCAGAAAGTGTCACTTTCTGTGGGGATATAGTATATATTATATGGTGTATATGGGGATAAAATATAGGTGTGGTCACATGTTAACCCAGTCTGCAGCTCCCTGCATACTCTTGTAGATGTTTGGCTTACTGGTCCTACCCTGGCTTCCCAGCTTTTGATTACCTAGGCCTGCCTGGACATTCACAGTATTGCCTGTGTACCCCAGTGTACTCCATCATGAGCTAAACAAATGAACCTGCCAATACCACCTAATAATGTTAATTAGCTGTGCCACCAACTTTTTTAGTTGAATCAAGTTGTAGAATTATTCTACTAGGCAAAAATTCTACTTGATTCTTCTTGAATTCAACTTAATGTCCCACGGTATACAGTGCATTTACACAACAAAATTGGACCCTTTTTAAGTAGTAGGTGCAATGGTAAAGACAGAAGGTGTGTGCGGTGAGGGGGTTGGTGGAGGAGGTCTCCTCAAAAACCCTCAAAACACATTTTTTTCCATATATAAAAGGGATAGATTATAAAAATGTGAGGATAGGTCCAATGTAATATTTAATTAAGACCTTTTATAAGCTTGGTACCTTCAGGAAAAAGAGAATAAGAAATGGTGGCAGTGAATGTAGGACAGCGTTTCTCAAGCTATTTCAAGGGAACCCATTGAAATAACTTTTCAGGTCAGAGAATCCCTGCTATAATTACTATATACACAACTTACAGTACATTAGTGTGGGGGTCCGCAGGAAGACTGTCTCTTACATTGCTGGCCAGTGGGCAGAATGTCACCTGACCTGAGAGTGACAAACTGCTCATTGCTCAAGAAACCCATAGCAACCTCTGGAGGAACCCTGGTTGATAACATCTATATTTTAAAAACATTTTTTTTTATCTATACCATGATAGATCTATAACATGATAATATTGTTATCAATTGACATTTTAATCACCTAACTGAATGTTTATGCACATGTATTTAAAACTTCTATGCATATATAGATTTGTAACATTTTTATAATTTTTAATTTTATCAATATCACTTTATTCTAGTCATTAACTTTAAAATATGTTGTTTAATATCATGCATTACCATTATCATCCATCATTAATTTATTTTAGTTGCATATTAATATTTCTGTTACTTTGTACATTTTCATCTTCATTCTTGTTCATCTTCAGGAAGACTTCATATTTTTTCTTCATATTTCATATTTCTAAGATATAAACAAAACTAAAGTCAAAGATGCTGACAACCTATGGATTAACATTGAACTCTGGCCAGAGAAGGACATAAGTGTTTTTCTCTACTCTCACTGTCAGCTCCACTCTTCCTGTTGGCTAAGACCTGCACTTTTATTTCTTAGTAAACGTTCTGCTTTAAGTATTTTTACTTACACACTCAGTAATAGTTCCAGCCAGCTCCAAAACACACCGCACGTTACTAGCAATGATAAAAAGCATATTTTCTCCTGTATCCTTATCCTATTTTTTTAGTTTCATAAAAGAAATGAATCAATATTTACAGGTAATAAATATCGGAGGCATGTAGCAGTGCACTGTCCCTTTTTAAAAATGTAAAAAAGATGGTATGAGACATATTAGTTTGCAATGATCCTAGGGAAGCCTAACACCTTTGCCTACTGATCCTAGTCTCTGGAAAATGATTTAACAGATTAAACACCAATGTTGTATGTTGAGAAAATTCATGCATTAGAAAACAATGTAGTCACTATTTGCAGCAAAAAAGAAATGCAACATTCTCAAGGTTAAATAAAAACAGATTGTGATGGGCACAAAAATAAAAAAGTGGCCCCGTGGGGTTATCACCCCCCACCTCAAGTTAGAATTTTGGACTGGTGTTCTGGCTTTCTTCTTTTCTCTTTCAGGGTGAAATCTATTGAAGTCACTGTGGAGAAGCTGACGGGGATGGCAACTATGTTAACAGAGTGAGCCACAGCTGATCATCCGATTGGTTGCTAATACTTTCGCGGAAAAATCAAGATCCAATCAAGACATGTGCTAGCCTATACACAGGGCTGTTAGTTTGCACCTGTGGCACTTTTATTTACCACTCAAGTTGCCAAGTTACCACCCTCCCACCCTGTCACGCTAACCTTTATTGGGGGTGTGGACAGTGTTTTTCATGGTTTAAGGTGGTCTGCTCTGTATGGTTTTGATTTTTTAAGCCTGGCTGTTTTGAAATGTTGCCCACTTTGTGGGTAGACAGTGGTTCACATGATTTACAATGGCTAATTCTATTTTATACATTTTATGGTGCAGTGATAGTGGCCGTGTACAATGAGTTCCCATGTGTTTTGCTTAGGTTCATTTAGTTGGTAGGAATTCTGTGATATTTTAAAAGGAATGTTTATGTATAGTTTTGTATACATTTTCTCTCAAAATTTAATGATCTGCTTTTTGGAACATAAACAACTGGCAGGGGAGCTAGCCTTCTCCCTAATTAACTAACCAAAATGTAATACTTGTGTTGCTGTTAGAAATTCTCCCTTACTTCCTGCCTGGTTAAATTGCTGTCACTGTGACAGTCAAGGGATGGAAAAATCTCTCTAACAATGCCTCCGATATTTGTTAAAATCTGAAAGAGACTCTAATATTTCCTCAATTTAGTCAAACACAAAACAAGCTTTTTAGTGCACATACTCATATGCAGTAAATACAACAATTGCATTTTAATTTGATGAGGTGTGGTTTGTTTATATTTTTGTAATGTACAATAAATCTTCATTTTAATGACATCCTGCTTGTGCCCTTTTAGACATGTTTTTAGCTATTCAAAGGGTGTTAGTTGTAGATAGCTTTCTGTAATTAATAATTAATACATTGTTGATTGATTCTTTTTATGCATTTATTTCAAGGTTTTCCAATGAGTCTTTTTTAGAACATTAGCAGTCATGCATTTTACTGGGCTGAGATCAGGTGCAGCAATAAATGTTGAATGTCTTCATAGTACCTATTCTTCTGATCAATAAAGAGGGTAATTTTACATGATCAGCTAGAGTTAGCTCAACCAATTCAATTCAACCAATCCAGCAATTCTGGACAGGATATAATATAGGATCAAAAACATTTGTTGAATAATAGCAAACTATTTAAAGACATCCATTTCAGGTTTGCTGGATCACCCAGGATCACCCATGATAGTCCTTCTTCTTTCCAGTTTCAAGAGCTTTATTAAATCAGACCAAATGCTTGGCAACTAAACAAAAGTTAACAAGTTTGCTTGGCTATGAGGAATGTCTCAAGGAAAAACCTTCTAGGCTCACATTATTAGGACATTACTTTTTTATTTTGTAGTAGTAAATTTTCAGTCATATAAATCCCAAAACTATGCTCCCTTTAACTTTATTACATCTGTCACCATGTACATTTTTTCTGAGTTCTGCCCAGCCTCTTTCAGTCGGGCACACCACCTGTCACTTTTCAGTAACTACCCGGTTGTTTTTGGATGGTAACTGAATAGTTGGGTCACCCACCCGCAGCTTTTTTAATACACTTTCTGTAATATTTATTCTAATATACTAGTGTTTTTTATATTTATCGTCAGGTAAATATGATCTACCATTTATGTATATTTTATTTTTACATTTTTAGCCAACAGGTGGAACTTGTTTCATATCGATGCCTATCTTGTTAAAAAAAAAAAAACAGTTGTTTACAGGGCTTGATAGCTCAGGCTTGTTTACACACTCCCTACCTTACCACCTCTCTGTTCTGATGGCTTCTTACAAATGTTTAACCCCCTAGCGGTAATCCCGAGTGTGACTCGGGGTGGAAAAAACATACAAAAAGTGGTAACCTCGAGTCACACTCGGGGTAACTTTGGGGGTTCCCCTTACCTCAGCCTCGCACTCCAGCGGCGATCAGACGATCCTGCTGTGAGATCAGCCTCCGGGTAATGCGAGCAGCTTCGTTGGCTTCAGTGGAGTGAGCAGGGCAGGACATCCCCATCGCATCACCCGGCAACATGTGACATCTTCCGGGTGATGCGATGGAGTGATGGATTCTGGGGGTGGGAAATTTAAAAGCTTTAAAACATCTGCTTTAAACATTTTTTTTACAGTAAAAACACCACAAAACAAAAATAAAAGTATAAAAACACATTTTAGTGCACCAAGCATCATTGCCCAGTGTCCTGATTTACATTTTGCCCACTATTAGCCCTGACCTTGATCTGACCTTTTGATGGCTTATAAATCACTTCCTGAATGTATCATTCAATGTATCACTTCCTTATGTTATCAATAATATTGCACACTTGTTTGGAAAATTTCAGTGAGAAATTTTTGATAAAATATTTTTGTTTTGATAAATTACACTGTTTTAATTTGATGATTATAATATAATAAATAAATATAATTATTATACCCGGGAGTTAATCCTAAGAATTACAGGCCCACAAAATAAACAAAAAGTTCTGTGCAAAAAAAAAAAAAATAGGATCACTTTTTGCATCAAAAAGAACTGTTAGAACGCTAGGGGGCTAATTAGAAAGATATTCTGACAGTCCATGATGTCTACTGTGATCTCACTTTTAAAAATATATAATGTTTACAAATAAAAAAAAAAAATATAGAAAAGATCAGTTAATTTAGTATAAACTTAAATAAAATAATGCTGACCCAAGACCATTATAGTTTTCTTTTATTTATTATAGGCAGGAAAATACTGATTATATACTGCACAGGCACAGTATATACATTAGTCTTGGAGATAAAAATTGCACTAAATACAGTGCATTTTATTTGTAGGTATATGGAGAATAAATAAATATCTGTGTATGACCAAACATCATGATATATGATCTAGATGCCCAATGCAGTTTGAATAGATGGATCACGGCATTACTATTTAATCTTTTTAAATACCTATTTTCCTTCTGTCAGTGATCAGGTGAGCTTTGCTAGTTTTTTTTTTTTTGTTTAAATGATGTGGAGCCTGTATGAATATTCCAAAGAAATGCCACAGGAAAAACAGGCACATTTAGTGAACCGAGAAAAATAATTATATTAGATTGCTTACAAGATATTGTATAGCTGGTGGATATCTACAGAATCTCAATATGAAAAGAGTAAGATTAGACTACAGAGAACATGCGTCTGATTAAGAGCCTGTGGCCAGCAAAGCATGACAGTTCCATCACTGCTGGCAGAATGCAATGGAGAGAATGAAAAAAAAAAGTAAAAAAAAAAAAGAAAACAACGAGGCGAGCAAAAGGGATTGCTGCTGTTCCTAAGTCTAGACAGTAAAACATAGTGGCTGCAAAGCAACAATCACAGTGAGTAGTGTGGAATGATTTTGCCTTATAGTTACAGAATACCGTCTTCCTAATGTCACCGTTTTACATAACAATCTCTCTAGTGCACATCCTGGAAAGACGGCAGGGAGAAGAGTATTATGTTGAGCTTTAATGTGTTATTTACCAAGGCTTTTAAAATGCATGTGAAAAGTAATCTGATTTTCATCTCATCTATGCGTTTGTAGAATGTCTAGAAATTAATTATGTCACATTTTAAAGGGGATAGATGTATGCTCAGCGTTATTGTAAACCTTAAATAACACTGAATTGAAATATTTGAATTTAATATTTAATTTTATATGCCTGCTGGTAAGTAAACATAATGTTTTATATTTCCTTTGACCAGTTTACAGCAAAAGAAAAAATTACACTTTATTTTTATCGGGATGTTTTATTTAAAAAAAATACTAAACTAACAGAGAAAACTTTATATATAATAGATAAATATATCTATGCCATAATAAACATTTTTAAATAGTATATATTGTTAAACTTAGCAAACAGTTATTTTTTGCTAAACCAAATGAATCAGATGGACCTCCAAGGTCAAATGGGCTTAGCTTATTTTGCGCTAACTGTGCCCTTTGACCTTGAAAATGAACCTATAATACAGACATCTGTACACATGACTTGCTAAAATTAATTGCAGACTTAATTATGAACACCCTCTGTACTTTTAGCTTCAGGCTGGAGTGGTTCATTGGGCACCCTACCCCCTTCTAACAAGCAGTTATTGAACATACTAACAACAATCAGACTTAATTATGTAATGAACTATTGAGGGAAGACAATATTCATCAAAAATGCAAGAAGGGGATGCATCTTTTGTTTTGTATAATTAGTTGACAGACACCTCCAGGCAGTGTTTAGTAATTGAACTTAGGGCCATGTGGATTGGTGTTTTTGAAAAAAAAGACTAATGTTTTTTTTTTGCTGTTGTATTTAAATTATTTATTCACATAGAAACAAAGAACTTTCAATTTAACATATCAAAATGATAAATATAGAAAAGTATCTTATTTTTATTGTTTTAAAATATTTTAAAGTCAAGTACAGCTGTTGCTCTAGTTTGCTGTTTTTATTCTCCATATTTCTATTCCAGGCAATTAAATTTAATAGTTAGCCAAATTAGATACAAGCTAGTAAAAAGGGGTACAATAAGTTATCATTTATAAGGAGCCCCATCTACTTCACCTAAAAAAAATAGAATAAAAAGCACTTTGCCTATCTACATATATAAAAAAGGATATCTGTATGTATGTGTGTATGTGTATGTGTATGTTCCACGATCACTCGAAAACGCATGGAGACATTTCAACCAAACTTGCTATACATATGACTGAGACTCATGTGAGTGCACCAGTCATCTTTGTACGGCACTGTGCTATATGTCAGAGCTATATTTGTATGTATGTATGTGTATGTCATCACTAGGAAACGCATGGAGACATTTCAACCAAACTTGCTATATTCCACCATCACTCAGAAATGCATCGACACATTTCAACCATGAGACCTTATAATATATTATAATAGTATAATATAAGATTGCAAAAAAAATAAATACCCGGGTAATCAGCTAGTAGTATAATAAAAACAACGGCAACTTAAATCTTATCCTTGCAACAATGGATTGTAAGAAAGTGTTACCTACCTAAATGTATACATTTTTAAACTGGTGTTTTAAAGTGTCAATGAGGAGTACTTAAAGGGTTGTATGCCACCCACCACTAATCTTTGTGGTACATACTAACTTTTGCCTGTTGCATGTATGTCCTGTTTGAAATTACACCTTTTTACTTCACTCACTTATGGAATTTAGACTCTCCATGTCTCGAAATGATTATTATCCTGCAAGGAAAAACATTGCATAAAAATACCCAATCATGTGAAAGGCATTTTAAAAATCATGAATTTTGCTTGCACATAATTGGATTGTTGAAATCTGTATTGCTTAACTTCATTCGGTAAGCCTAGTGAAAATTCCCTTGCAAGTGCAATAGCTTAAAATCTTAAACAGTGTCTGGTTTGCTGCTTGCAGAAACGGACTTAGGGTTAGGCATTTTCCAAGAAGTACCTCTTACAGTACTAAATAGGACACTTGAATGTGTGATTACCAGTGATGACTCGGGAGATCACTGTTTCCCCTGTCACTCCTGATCACTGTGTGGTCAGCAGCAATGTGGTGTATAAGAAAATGTCAACTGCCCACTATCTAGTATATAAAAAGGATGGACCCAGGTAATAAAATTCATGAATTTTAAAATTAACCTCCCTAGCAGTTAATTTCTGAATGAGTATAATAATAGTAATATAATAAAAGTAGTAATAGTATAAGTATAATAATAGATTTTGAATTTCCTGCCCCGCCCCACCCCGCCGGCAACGTATACACGCACCGACGTCACTGGGAACTCTCCAGTGACTCATCGTGTGCAGAAGACACCCGAGGAACAAGGAAGAAGACAGGGATCGCGGCAATGGACGAAGCAGGATGCCGGCGGATTAGGTAAGCGCTAAATTTACTAATCTTCCCATAGTTGCTAAAAGCTATAACCCTGAGTCACACTATTTTTTACTTAATGCCACCCACCCTCCAGGTTTAAATGATGTACTATCTTTTAAATCCTTTCTGTAAACAAATATCATTGATATAATGTATTTTACAATATATAAACAACAGGATATGTTTGGAATTTGACATTGGGTATTATCCTTATTAGAAACCATTTTAATCATTTGTTCTAAAGTATTCAACCCCCTAGTGTTTCATTCATAGTATTATACTATACTATATAACCTTATGTATCCATTTTTATATTATGTCTAATAACATCTATATTGACATGTTTTAAATCATCCTATTACTTGTTTATATATGTAAATTATCCATGAATTTCGGATAAATCAAGTGTAAGCTATTGTTTAGAGTATATTACACAACTGAGTATATAACACATTTGGTGTTGTCATTAATTAGAAGATCTTGTATGAATAAATTACTTGAATTAACTATATAATGTATGAAAATATATCTCTGGATGTTTATTATTTTTGGTAGCGAATAATACGTTCACAAAGCACATTAGTTGCTATTTGAATTTTTGACCTCTGTACCAATAGGTCAATTCATCCTTTACCAATCTTTTATTCTTTACTCTTATAATATTTCATTTTTACCTTTTATATATATCCCTTTCTATTCATTCGCCTTAAGTTATATTATATTATCTTACGTTTTCAAAGAAAATTCTGTCCACTTACTGTCGTCGGGAGCACCTTTTCAATCCAGGCCCAGAAGGTAGGGACATGTCAGATTGAACATCTGGCATAGCAAATCACCCCCACCCCAATTTGGGCACAGCTTATTCCATCTGATGACCAGGACTGGCCAATTTGGAGCTGATGTCAGCTCTGATATTGGGTCAGTGAAGGCAGAATGGGGGATGTACCATCTGAATATTCATCCCAGTATTTTAGCATAGCACCGCCCAGCACGCATTTCACTTCAAATCGTATCATCATTACAAGTAAACCTTAAGTAAGGGTGGGAGCCACATCCTATCTGACCTCTGCAACCCTACTGTGCAGGTGCACACCCCTCTATAGAGTAGGGGCAGAAGTTTTCACACAACACACTCTTCCATGCAACAGATCATCATCAGGAAGTGGGCGGAAGTTCCCCACCACTATACATCACGGATTTAGCTAATCCACACAGGCGCATCCGTTTGGTTAGGTTAACTCATTTAAGGACGGAACATCAGCAGCATCAGTCCATTTATTGCTGGCTGCTGACGGCTCGTTTCTCTTGCCATAACCCAACAAATTAATGTAGGTGATATTCTCTTCGCTTATTTTTGACAACTTTCATTTAAGTAATTTTCTTTAAATGTTAATCTTATGACTCTAAATTTCAGTTACCGGTTTGGTCCAGAATCCGGGAAAAATGAGAAAAAAAATTTCCTCTATTTATTATCAACAATATTTTTGAGGTATGTCCTCTAGTGGTTACAATTATATCTTTGTTAAGGACCATATTGATATACCCTGTACCTCATACAAAATATTTAACATGCGTTACAGGCTCTTCCTTCCTATTAATTTAGTTATTCCCTATTTGGAGAATTTGAAATTGGAGTAAGTACAAATTTAATAAATAACTTTTAAGTGAATGCCATTGAAAATCTATCTCCATCATACACATACGTCTTTCCAGGTGTTCAAACTAAATGAGTAAAGCACTCATAGCGATGGTACATCTACTGTTGATATACTTACATCTTCAAGATCACTATTGAAAAATCTCACCTCATTGAAAGATCTTACCTCATTGAAAATTATTACCAAACAGTCAAGTCACTATATTTGTCACAATTTCACAATTCATATTGTAAGTTTATTTTTAAATTTTATAGGTAATTCCAGTACCTATCTGTCAATTGAATCTCCAAGGAGTGAAAAAGTGTTTATTACAATACTGGATGTACAATTTGTACTATTTGTTTTCCTGACTTTATACAGTCTGATGTTTAGGGACAAGCTAGATGCACAAACACAAACAACTAGTAACCAAACAACAGAAAACAGTAAGAAACTAGATTTAGAAGAAAATTTATAGGAAATTGAACAACTAATGTAATTGTACAATCATTTGTCGGTTGGTCTTCCATTGTAAGCTGCTTTTCATTTTATAATAAACACTCAAAAACCAATATGAAATTGGAATTCCTGCATATGATCAATATACCTATTTACCATCTTTCTACCTATTTTTTGTTTGATGTTGTTGGTATTCTTTTCTGAAAAACATAGGATGTTCTGAATATATTCAGGAAAAAACCTCTCAAATAAATGAGCTGACCTACCTGTTGAGTATTTACAACACTAAGAATACAGTGTTCTGAAAAAGTAAGTACTGTTCATTTTTAAGTTTTTCAACATATTTACACAGTCCTAACAAAAGATGACAACCTAAATATATGTTTAGATAAACAAGTGTTTGCAATCTCGTTATCTAAAATAACAAAAGTCACATGGAAAAAGCAAGTAAACCCCATACACTTACCACCATTTCAAATTTGTAGCTTTAGATTTAGCTATATTGGAAAATGTTTAGGACCTTAGCGAATGTGGTGGACCCTGTGTTATTTAAACATCAGATATCTAAGGTCTGGTGTTTGCTTTTTTGTTGACCTGTATTATGCCATCATGATATGCTCAAAAGATATGTTGTAGGTCTTTAGAATGAAGGTTGTAGAAGCCTGAGCCTGGCAAGGATGTAAAAAGATTGCCAAATTAACAAAAAAAGCTGCCGGTGGGGTAGGTATTACACACCTACGTTGTCCAGGAATCGCCAGTCCAGCAAATTATCCCAAAATTTATATATTTTTATGTTATATAAAAGAAATAGATTTTTTCATGTCAAAGTAAAAATTTATCTTGCGCATGCACAGAACCATCTGTCACTTATAGGGGAGGAGTTTCCTCCTCTGGGTGACGTGGCTGAGGTGAAACCCGCCCATCATCCAACTGCAAGCTCAAACCTGCTGAATGGATGCCCCAAAGGAGACACTTAGGCAGGGCTGTGGACACAACGTGTCGGGTTCCACATTTACGACACGCATGTAAACATTCTGCCCTACTTCTTGTTGGAACTTACATATTAGGCCTACATATTAGTCCCCTTAATCACAAACAGTTAGTTGCTCAATGTCTAGAGCCAGTTATTGGCCTACTCTTTGTTGTGTATTAAATTTTTTCAGGAGCAGTATTGTTGAACCCGTTATTTTTTACAACTGTATATTTCATTGAGCAAGCTTCAGGCTTGCTCTTTGTAAACTAGGTATACATGCATCATTGCACTGTGTTTGTATGTGTTTACGAAGTTCTTTCACATATTGATTCACTAGGGTTGGCACTATAAATTATGTTCTTAAACTTTTCACATCGCATGCTGCTTATTTTTGTCTCCTAGTAATTCTCTTTAAACCCAACAGATGGTCGTGTGTGAAAATCCCAACAGATCACCAACTTTTAAAATATTCAGATCAGTCCCCCCGTTACCAACAACGATGCCATGTTAAAAGTCACCGAAATTATTTTTCTTCTTCATTCTGATGCTCACTCCAAAGTTCAGCAGGTTGTCTTAACAATTTCTGCATGCCTAAAAGCATTGAGTTGCTTCCATGTGATTAGCTGATTGGATTTTTGAATTAACAACAATTGAACAGGTGTATTTATTAAAGTGTTAGCTGAGTATATACATGTATAGTTAGGGAAGCCTTGCTGATGTAAGAGAAACTATGCTTATCTACTCAGCACTGCTTTCTGTGAACCTCAGTTTTATCTATGGCCACCAAATATTTTAAAACAGAAAATTTCCTATGAGCTTCTTGCCAGTTAAACAGCATATAACTTTAAATGGGTCTC
>NC_092858.1:104157414-104178421 GCF_032062135.1 Pyxicephalus adspersus
ATAGTTACAATAGGGCTACATTCTCAAATAGTTAACACATTACCAAATAATTAAATTATTACATATATGTATGTCTCCATTTCTAACAATGTATTATCTATGACTCCATTTCTAACCCTTGTTGCCTAATGGATTCATCTGACAAATGTTTTAAGGAGATTTTCCCGTTTGGTTTTTCATATTTAGAAAAGCCATTTCTAAAAAGTAAATATAAGCTTTATGAAATTTCAAATGTTCATAATGTTCAAATGTTCATAAAAACATCAAGAGTGAACTGTTTCACAGAAGATAATGTGCCAGACCAACAAATTGACAAGCCCACATTTTTAATACACCAATCAGTGTTAAAAAAAAGGGTTTCCCTCATGGTTTTATGATTAATATCAACATAGTGTAACTCCCAATAAGAATCAGCACTCCCTCCTTTATTTTCCTCTGTAACCTCTCCACCTCCTCTATTCCAAAATTATATATAGTTATATTCAGGATACAAATTCTTATATTATTCCTTGTAACTATTGTTGCATCATAATAAAATTAGGAATTCAACATTATTGGGAACATATTTTGCTATTTTTGTTCCTGCTTAATTGTTTTGGTTACTGCTTGGGAAAAATTTGGTGCAATAATTAAAGACAAACAAATTAAAGTGAGATTAAAATGTCATGGCCAAACCCTGTGAAGTAGCATTACCACACCAGCCTCTTTTCACATTGTGCTGGCTCTGGTACAGTGATGATGTCAATATTATTCCCTGCAAGGACTGTGCAGCCTGAAGAAAAGACAGAGGATGAAAACCCTGAGTTGGGAAAGTAAACTTGTGAGGTAACAAATATTAAAGCTATATTTACCATGAAAAACAAGGCATCTCTGATAGCTTGCAGTAGAATCTGTGGCATGTGATTAGACATTAATAAGAAATCTACTTGCCTATAGCCAGTCTGGTACAGTATGGGCACCTGTTTATCATTATAGGAATCTATGGGTTAGAAGGAATTTCTAAAAAAAAGTACAAAGCTACATGTCTGGGTCAATATATACAGTGTTTACTACAAGGACAAATTGTCCCATAGGAGTCATTCACCCCTATGAATTGCAGTGTCTCTGCAGACTTTATTGTGATAGATCTGCATTGCAATATGCCAAGTTAGAAAATAATCTAGCTCAAATAAATGATAACAAAAATAATAAAATGTTTAAAACATAATACTAAAATGTTTAAAATACTAAAAGGTGATATTGATGTAAACGTAAGCATGCTGAAAATAATGCATTCAAATATCATATATTATTGTTTTCCCCAACAATACTGATGGTCTAAATATTGAAACCAAAAGCTAACCCCAGAACATGGATTTGTGCTAACTTTAATCTAATTTAACCAAACAATTAAGGAATTAAGTTGTGCCTAATCATCAGTTTTTTTTAAGATTTATAATAATGTTCTCCTTTAACGCACGGCAATACACAGGTTTTTTATGTCCATTTCTTAAGACATTCTAACTTCTTACTTTTTGATTCTTCTCAGTTAAAGCCGGAAGTAAATTTAAAAAAATCACCTTTACTTTCGCAGATCTGTTGAACCCTAGAAAGGTTTTCTGGATCTGATCCTGCACTGTCCAGGAATCCTCCTTCATCCTGGCGTGGAGGAAGTGCCAGACGCCAGCATCTTTTTTGCCCTTCCTCCGCTTTCTGCCTATGTCACCTGATCTTGTACTGCGCAGGTGTGAGATGGGGTGCTGTAGCCTGCAGATGAGGGAAAAAAATGCCGATCTGACTGCCCATGTGGGAGATGGACATTTTGTCCCTCATTGAAAGTTTTTAGTTTAGGTCCAACTTAAGAAGCAGGTAGCCTTTTTCTGCACAGCCCTCTCAGTCCACATACACAGGCTTTTTTTCATGATGAACACCATGAAAATGGAGCTGCAACTGGATCATGGCTTGGCTTGGGATTGAAATTAAGCCCTGTTCTTCTACAGAGGAAGACAAAATGGTGTTGCCTGTTTTACACTTCCAGCAGTTTGAGTGGTCAGCAGATACATTGGTGGATACCTTGCAATTATTATTATTGATATTATTAATAAACAGGATTTATGTAGCGCCAACATATTACACAGCACTGTACATTAAATAGGGGGTGAAAATGACAGACAGATACAGGCAGTGACACAGGAGAAGGAGAGGAACCTGCCCCAACGAGCTTACAATCTAGGAGGTGGGGGAAGTAACACATAATAGAAGGGGAGATATGTAGTGGTGGGAAGTAGTGAGGGGTTCAAAAGACAGAAGAAGACCAGTAGGCAAGTTTGAAAAAATGGGATGAGTGCCCTTTTTATTAAGCAGAAAGTAGCAGTAAGCCGAATAGGACGGGAAAGACCTTTCCAGAGTTGAGCAGCTCTAGAAAAGTCTTTGAGCCATGCGTGTAAAGAGGTTAAGAGTGAGGAAGTCAGTAGTGTGTCATTAAAGGAGCGAAGAGAGTGGCTAGGTAACTACTTTTTTACCAGGTCAGAAAAGTAAGTGGGCCAAGAATTGTGGAGGGATTTGAAGGCAAAGCACAGGAACTTGAATTTGATTCTAAATTCTAATGGGGTAGATTATTAGGTGTACACAGAAGCTAGGTTCACTTTAACTAAATTTTAACACTGTATACCAAATCTTTAAAAAAAGACACAGAGAGAAATAGGTGCTAGGTTGAATTGTAAAACTGCCCCATTAGATGAGAGACAGCTTGCAAATATGATTTTTTTTTTATCCTTTTGACACTTTTTATTAATAGAATTAGAAAACAAATCCATATACCCATTAAGATACCAGGCGAATATGACAGGCACATAGTCTGGCAGTCCTAGGTGCATGGTCCCCTGTTTAGTGCTTTACTCTCTCTGTTCTGTTAAAAATAAACCCAGCCAAAGGTAAATTCACCAAAATCTTACTATATCTTTACCCTGGAACTTCCATCTCCAATCTGACAAAATCTAATATTGATTCAGTCTGTTAAACTAAAAGATTGTTAAATGTAATTTCATGTGACATCTAGGACTACAAAGTGTTCAAGATTATTTTATTCTCAAGGAAAAATTAGAACATGTCATGTTCTAGCCACTAGGTGGCAATGTGACCTCTGCTATATCACTTTCCTATTTGGAACCTTTTTTTTCAATTATTCTCTCTTTTCCTCCCAAACCTAATAAATAGGAATGGCATTGCAGCCAGATATGATCCCTGCTCTGCTATCAGTGAGAGACCAAACTTCAGCTCCACATTTCCTTCTATCACACGTCTTCACATTTGATGAAATGAATTGTACTGTAACAACAGCATAATAAAGAAACAGCACAAAAGATGCTAATAGCCCAACATTATTCAATAGAGCTTTGTTTTTATTTTTAGTATTCACAGTGTAGTAATTTTTTCATTTGATAATAAACTTTTTCTGTCAATTTAAAATTGTGGAATACTATTTTTGCATAATCATCTAGTTTTGTTTTTGATAAGATTTTATTCCAACAGCAGCCAAAAAAACAAGGGGGAAATGCAATAACAAAGTAAATAAAGAAAAACTCCACAAGAACGTTTGCTGCAAATGTACATATTACCTGGATATGTCCATGTGAAATGTTTTTATTTTTTAAAATTTGTCATTTAAAGATAGTCGGTGACTAATGTACTAATCTGGTTACAGCAGATGAACAGTTTGTTATTTAAATGCTGGCTTGACTAGGAACAAGGCTTCTACTGAATGTAGCTTTATTGTGTGTAAAGACTATATTGTCTGCTATGCAAAGAAATGGGAGATAGCTAGAAAAATACTTTGTTTTATGTTACTCAAACTTTTAGATTGTTAGTTGTTTTAAACACTTAGGGCCTTATTAATCAAACAAGGAATCTGACAATACCCCAAACATTCCCTGGTGGGAACCAATTACTGCCATTGACACACATGGACCTGAAAGATCCTTACGAGGGAATGTTTAAGGCAATGTCTGATTAATTTCTTATAAATAGAGCCCTAAAAGTTTATTAGGTTCTTCCCTATACAAAGCACAAATCATAAGACAAGTAATATATGATAAAAAGGGGCAGACAAGATCATGTGCAATAAAAATCAATAGATATTTTAGATAGTAGCACTTAGCACTTTCATGTTATGACATAAGTGTTAATTTAGATTTTCATATGTATCATAATTTAGATTTTCATATGTATAATCAAAGTATATATATATAAGTGCAAGGTGCATTTCATGGAGCAATAGCCTGTTCTTTTGGGGAACATGTTTACATTTTAACTTTCATTCTATTTTCGGATGTGGGCATGCAACAGTAACTATCCTTTATAGCAATCCTTTTAGGAGCCAAAGAAAAACCAACTTTACCATATTTGCTAACATTTACCAACATACATTTTCCAAATGGGAACATTTACTTTGCTGGGTAAACAGCCTCAAGTATTTTATTAAATAAACCCCTGAGTGCGCACTAGTCAATTGCAAGTTATTATGAAATTCATTTGAAGCCTAGTTTATCAACTATGCTAAACTAAATGTGTTCTTTTTTCAGTGAGGAAAAAACGTTATGTAAAGGTGAAAGGGTCAATACACCTAAAATATATATTAGATTTTTTAGTAGATACTGGAAAGTTAAGCCACCTGTTTTATGTCTCATAGGGATCCTGGTGATCTCTGTTCCTCAGTTGCAAACCTGCTTCCTAAGCCCTTATCTCCATAAGTCCATTAGGAGATAAGGCATTCCTTATGTCCCTAGCTGACTTTCAATTTATTTTATATTTAGGAGAAAGCAGGTTTGACAGAAATACCCAAAGCTCAAGAACAGGGCTTTAGAATTATGCACTGCTGGAGTTACCAAGTTGGGCTGTGTCTAAAACTAAAATATCACTTTGGGTGGACTGGCCTTTAAAATATTCAACAAAAATACATACATGCATTGAGGTATAGTGTAAAATAATGAAAAATGTAAAAAAGATAAAATATTTGTTATACTTTATTCTTGGATATTACAACCCTAAAAAGAAGCCTAGCTTCTAGTGGTTATCACAGTCCATGTAGTCATTATAGTTTTTAGCACAAAAGGCTATTTGGTGAGCCTAAGAGGTAAATATTTCATTTCCTTAATGATGATTACTACATGTCTTTTATGTGTACATTGCTTTTCTTACTGTCTTATAGTGAATATACTTAATATCTTAACAGTATTGCAGACGTTTGTTTTGGATATCATATTTTACCATAGTGATTTTAAGATTGGTGTAGCACTATTATAACTACTAACAAGCCTCTTTGATTAAGCTTCTTGATAAAGTACCCCCTTATAGTTAAAAGAATGAAAGCTCCAAAAGGTAGCTTTAAGCACAGTTAAAATACATAAATGTAAACTTTTTTTTACCTGCTCACGGATTCATAATTTTGCCCACTCAGTCTTCCTTTATAGACATTCCTGTAAGACAGCATGTCTGGGCATCCTTTGTTATACTTTACTACAGCCAGGTATAGGACTTTCCCAACCATCCTCAAGTGTTGTGCCAGAGAGAGTTTTTAGTGTAGCAAGTGAAATTGTCACTCCCAAATGGACTATTCTGTCTTTCGAACATAAACAACCAATTTCTAAATTTGAGCATCTCTGTCTTTTAGCAGATAAGAAATTTATTCTGAAACAATGGATAGAACCCCTTCCCCCCACTACCTCGCAATTTTTACAATATATCCAAGCTATAATGATTAAAGATAAAACCGAAGCTACTCAGCATAGTGATACCCATTCACAAAGGTTCTTTGACACTTGGATGAACTATTTATGACACACTTTGTCACCCACCCAACTTAACGATATTATTTAGCTCTTTCGACATACGGTCTGGTAATATACCAGGAGCCTTCTCCCATCTTAATACTTACTTAGCTATGGATGATTCGTTAGGTATTAGTGAGATATGATTAAATGAAGATTTGTTGATGCTGTATATATGTCCTATTTGGAAATCTGTGGCTATTTTGCGAGGGTGCATTGAAATATTGAAATGGTGTTCGATTGCTCCTGGGACCTCTGGAACAACAGAGTTCAGCAACTGATTCTTGCAATACCCATTTGCTATGTTTTGTTATTGGTTATGTACTGTTAATTTTGTTGCTTTGACTTTTTTGTATGGAAAATTGGAAAATGGTGTAAGGGCAGGAGAAATACCCGTTTCATACAATGTTGTTTATAGTCTATGATTATTTGTATTTTTCTTTCTGCCAATAAAGAAATACCGTATTTTTCGGACCATAAGACGCACTGGACCATAAGACGCACCAGTTTTTAGAGAAGGGAAATGAAGAAAAAAATATTCTGAAACAAATAGTGTCCTAAAATATTTTATGTGCTGTGCAGAAGACGCAGGAGGAAGAAGGAAGAAGACAGGGATCGCGGCAATGGATGACACGGAATGCCGGCAGATCAGGTAAACCTGTATTTACTATTACTTCTCATGTGTGACTTGGGGTTACCGCTTTCAGCAACTTTATTCTTCCCCGAGTCACACTCGGGGTTACCGCTAGGGAGGTTAAAAAACTCAACTATCACAGGATTGTTACTCCTTCTGTGATTTTGGCTGATCTTTCTGAGCAAGATTAAATTGTCATATACTCTCCAAATTGGAACTGAAAAGATATCTGGATAGATAAGGTTGATCACCTGCTTTACCTTTTTGGTCACAATTTTTAAAGCCATTTTGTAATCAAAACTTAACAGATCAAATCTTTCCTGTCATGCCTTCTTTCATGAAATCTGGAATGCTATTTTTAATGAACACTTTCTTCATGTTTCCTGCATCACCCAGCTTTACTGATGACAATGGCCCTGATTTACTAAAGCTCTCCAAGGCTGGAGAGAATACAGAGAATACTTCAGTGAAGCTGGGTAATCCAGAAAACCTGGTATGGATTTCCTAAAAACATTTACTATTTGCTAGCAAATGTTTTAAATCCTGGACCAGATCCATTCCAGGTTTGCTAGATCACCCAGCTTCACTGGTCAAAGTGTATTCTCTCCAGCCTTGGAGAACTTTAATAAATCAGGCCCAAAGAAACAGTTAGTTTCCAGACACCTGAACCAAAAGTAACATTTGAATCAAACAAAGTCCCTGCTTGAATACTCCACTGATATGTAAGGGAACAAGTAAAATGAGAGAAAATCTTAGTTTTAGAACAAAAAAATAAATCAATACATCATTTGGCAATGCAAGTTTCTTAAGCTTTTTCTCCCCACCACCAAAAACTTTCTCAGCGTTCACCAGACTCAAATAATCAATAATTTTTAACAAGGTACTGGAGCTATCCCCTTTTGCTACACCAGTCATTTTTTTTGCTGATTCATGCACAGTATTAAAGTCCCCAGCTTTAACTGTCATCTCCCAGGTATCAACCCTAAATGTGACTCGGGGTAGAAAAAAGTTGCTAAAAGCGGAAACCCTGAGTAACACTCGGGGTAGGTAATCCTATGGGAGGTAATAGTAAATAGAGCCTTACCTGATCTGCCGGCGTCTTGTGTCGTCCATCGCCGCAATCTCCTTCTTCTTCTCTCTTCTTCCGGCCGGCTTCTGCATCCGATGAGTCATCGGGGAGTTCACGGTGATGTTGGTGTGTGTGTACGTTGCCGGCGGGGCGGGAAATTCAAAATCCATTTGTATTGCATTCAATACAAAATAACTGTATTGAATGCAATACATTGGATTTATATGTGTAAAAGCAGTACATTGTTTTCAAGAACATTTATTTTACAGTATGTATTAGTATGAGTATAATATGTATTTTTAAAAAAAAGAATTAAAAAAAAATTAATTTTTTTTTTTAAATATATAGATTTTTTAATTTATTCAATTTATTATTTTTACATGATTTTGTGTTTCAAACTTTATTATACTCATACTATTATAATATACTGTAAAATAAATTTTCATGAAAAACAATGTACCGCTTTTAGACATAAAAAAACGGAAAGAAATGAGCCACTAGGGAAGTTAAAACATAATTTCAGGTGCCGAAAGTTTCTGCCGAAATTCTACCCTTTCTTGCCTCTCTGCTGGACCTCTTCTGCTGGACAATGAAGAAGCAGAACTGCACATTTACCTATTTAAATGCAGGAAACATACAGCAACCTAGCATAACAATCTACCAATCCAACACTCTTACTTAGGATTCCTATGTCTTCATTCCTCAGGTAGATGATCATAAGGCTTCTGGGCTGTATTTCACGTACTAGCTGATGAAAAAATATTCTCCAGATGTACTAAAACTGTAATGGCGTTTATTCAATGCCATCACCTTCTCCTCCCCGCTTTTCCTGTTGAAACTAATTCCGTCCATATGCCCGCATGGTAAATTGTACACATTGTCCTCTTGTACCACACTCTACCCCACATACCATCAAATCATATTCAGGAGGACCAGATTCACCTGCACCCAAATCTCCCATAACTTGTGTTTCTAACTTCACATAACTGTACATTAAGTATCCTGCAACTGCCACCACTTCTATCACATCCAGGATTACAGTCCTAGTAAGAACATCTTGTTACTGCTCCTTAGGTTCTGCCCCTCTGTCACCAGTCATGTGCCTTTAGAAGCAACATGAGGACCAGGACAATATGAAATCATTGCAAGACTCATGAAACCCGAAGGATCGCTTGACCCACCAACAGCAACACACACAATGAATTTATTTGCCAGTTCATCCAAATAAAAGCCCAAGAATACATTACAGGGGCCACTGGCACAGACTTCTCTACTCCAGTAGATAGAGCCAAGGGAACATTTATATGGGGCTTAAAGTAAGTCACAGTAAATTTTGCTTTATTTATGCTTCTGGTAGCACCAATAAAAGAAAACATTTTTACAACCTTCTTGCTTAGGGCAGTTCTTAAGGGACTTGAGGTGTTTAGGGTCATCTCAAAGATTACACATAATTTTTGTCTACATTCGTATGTCGAAAGCTGCAAGCATTTTAGCACAACTTCACAGCAGGTACAGTAGGTCTACAGCCTTGTCATTGTCATAGAGCACCACTGCCCCAACCTAGAGATGAAATTTGGCTTTTCACTAAAAATGAAATCTGCATTGCATTACATTGGGCCATATGCTATCACTGCCAAAATATATCCTATCTACTGCAAACCTGAGCTTTATTGAAGAACCACAACCTGGTCAAGCCATTTCCTGTAGTGAAAGTTTCCCTCGCATTACCATTATGTAATTGTTGACAATAACAATATGGGACTTATTGTTCTCCCATTAAAACCAAGGATGGGGCTTTATAGCAGTGACACAAACTCCAGGCTTAATTGATCTCACTCTCCATCAATAGGGTTAATATTTACTCCCACTGACACCATAGCTGAGAGGTATTGTTACTCCCACTGGACCAATCACTTGGCTTTTTTAAATAGCTGAAACCAGCAATATGAAACATATTTCTATCTCATTACCATTGACACAGCTCTTATTTTCCTATTAATAATGCCAGTGATAATGAAACTTCTTTTTCTCATTCCCATTGAAACAAAAAAGATTCTTTACTTATCTACTCAAAACCAGTGAAAAGGGTTTTTTTTTTTCCTCACTGACGCAAATGATTTGGAATTTATTTTCCTTTAATTGAGACCAGCTATAGGGGGCTTAGTTTTTCCTTCTGAAAACCATAACAGAGCTTATTTTAACCCACAAACACCAATTACTGGGCCTATTTTATCCCACGGACACCAATGATGGAGTCTATTTAAAATTATTGTTAAACTCGTTATGAGACTTTTTTTAGGACTTTTCACTGAAAACAAAGATTTGGTTTATTTTGTCCTACTGATAAAATTGACAGGCATAGTTGCAGTCCCACTAACACCAATGATAGGAGGTAAAATTCTCTAATCAACTCAAAAATGTTAACCTTGTTATATTTTCATACACCAAAGGATGGATAATTTCTTCCTAGTGACACTAACTTTTAGCCTACTTACATCAATCGGAGGGCTGATTTTATCCTATTGACACAAAATGTATGGGGCTAATTTTGCTCCCAATGCCACCAATGACAAAACTTTTTTTTTTCATACAAACACAAAGAAAACAGTGCTTATTCTTATCTCAATTACACCATTGATGGGTCTTTTTTAATTCCACTAGCACTAAGGATATGATGCTTAATTTTCCTTAACTGGCACTATTGGTGGGACTTTTTTAAGCTATGTACATCAGTGATGGAGATGATTGTTCTCTCACTGACAACAACAATATGTGTCATACTGTATTTCACTGTTGTCAAGTATACAGAGATCATTTTCCTCCCCACTGACACCACACAATGTAGGGTTGATTTTACTTGCATTTCAAAATTTATATATACGAGCATTTCATAAAAAAATAAGTAATTTGTTACAATTAATAAATATATAACTCTTTATAACATGAAGAGCACTGCAACTGGGCAAATAAATAGTAATTGTACACACACACACATATATATATTGGAAGTTGAGGAGTGAGTGACACTGATGTTATACACTGACCTGACCTCTCTGACACCTTTCAGTAGTCCCCACACAAAAACCCAATGTTCCAAAAACCTATAACACTGTTGCCCTTTGCCATGTGTTATGCCTGGGGAAAATGCAAACTATTATGGAATGTTTTATCTCTTTATTTCATAAGGAGAAATATGGGGGAGGGGAATATTTATACTGTAATTATAAATTATTTTGAAATAAATGGAAAATAAATACAATGGTCCACAAAATTATCTATTCTCCAAAACGGGAGGATCAAACCAGATAAATTTACCTTCCTTGGAGTCAGTTGTGCACTCATCTCCAATTCTTAGGCCATCATTTTGTGCCAACAGTAGTAGCATGTTTTCCACAGACCTAATGGTTTAAAGACTGTAGCTTTGGATAGGAAAACCTAACAAGGAGGCAAACCTCCAGCTGGGAAAGACGTAGGTAAATAATTCTTAATTACAGATGTAAGTGATTTAACAGGCTAGTTGACAAAAAAAGATAGTGCTATATTTATTAAAATTAATAAATAATATTATTTTTATTTCACATAATTAATAATTTGCCCACCTAAAAATCACATGTAAAATCTTACACACATTTATTAACAGCAAGCAATATTATTAGATGCATTTTTAAAAGATCAAATTCCTGGTTAAAAGTGAATTTTCTTTGTAAACCCCAGTGTTAAAGTTTACCTGGTAAATATAAATCTTTTTGAACAGAATGTTTAAAAGGAAAATAAAATGTTAAAATTGTGCTATCGAGAAAGAAAAGACCACTAGTCAAAGGTATAGTATATAAAATATTGCTTTTCACATGATTACAGTCTAGCATTCTTGTCAGTGTTGTTTTGTGTCCTATGATTATCCCGGGCAAGACTTGGAAAGACAGATAGAGTATCCTGCATGATCTTCAGTAAACACACAGCTCTAATTGCTGATGTTTCAAGAGTCTATGTCTGTGTCTAAGCTATTCTCAGCCTTTCAGCCTTTTTTTTCAGGTTGACTTCATCAGCAAAGGGCAACTGAGAGATAAAGAGGCCCAAAAACATGATCATGATATGTGCATAAATTAATTGCCAAGGAAAGCAGGCACACCAACATAGATCATTGAAGAACACCCTATTAACTGAGTAAAATTATCATTAGTCCAAACAGTAAGGGTTCTAGCATCCTGCAACATATTTCAGAATAAAAATGTTGCCACATTTTTTACATAGGTGAGACATATTATTTTTTTAAATAAACATTATTAATTTTTACCAGAGTTAACTGTTATTGTTAGACCAATCTTCTGCTCAAAAAAGAATTTCCTGCCCAATCTTGATGTTCTCTAAGGACTATAAAACGGGAAAGCTGACATTCCTTCAAACATTTATTTACTCCCATTGAAAAACATGGAGCTGGAAGACTGCATGAGTGAATGTTTGAGGGAATGTCTGATTCTCTGTTTTATAATTAAAACCCTTAAAATGACCTAGAAGTACTTCTTTCTTAGTAAGTAACTAGTAACAGTACATCAGCCACTAGAATTCCAATGCCACCGGTATTTTGACAAGTTCTGTTCTATACTACATCTGACTCACTACATATAATTGAATGTAAATGTAATTGTATTGCTGAAGGAAAAGAAAGCATTTAAAAGTGTTTTTTTTTTCACATCAGTAAGAGAAATGTTTGAACCTTAGAAGATTCCAAATATGCAATTTAAGTAGCTGGATTGAGATTAAAACATATCCTATTCCTCACACCTGCAGCAAGTAATGCACTTCTACATGCACAATGCTTTGGATTGAGTCTTTAGTAACATTCCATGCAATGCCGGGCTATAGTATGGTTTCAGTGAATAAGGATACAGTCCTGGCAAAGAACCAAAACAAACTTGAACAAATAAGTGTCTTCCTTTATTGTGGCAAGCAGTTTTTTAGGCAAACTTTAGTATAAACTCATCATATCTATGGATGTTGTTGTTTTTTTCACAACCACCATTAGTCTATTTTTTATCCTTTGACCCTAGTAGAAGCACAGTCTCCAACCAGCAAAGCTTTTAGGTTCACAGAGATACACACTATTCAATCACAACAAGGATCCATATATAAACAACCCAACAGCTACGAGAATAAGGTTTTGGGTAATCAAGATAAGATTCAGTATATTCGTATTGATTGATATTTGTAGAATAAAGTACATTGAAGTTATTGGATAAGTTCTAAACATGAAGTGGGTGAACAAGGCCTTATTTTTATCTGTTGCATGTGTATTATATCCAAACCTTTGATGTGTATATAATGCTTAGTATATTTTATTATGTGTTCCTTATAAATATAGTCAGAATGCATTATGTATTAAAGAATACAGTAACAATAAAGAATATATAAATTAGAGGCTCTGCTTGTTCAGTTTCAATTATTCCCCCCCCCCCCAGGTCCAGGTTCATATATCACAGCCTTTCTTAGGAATCCTAAAGTGGGTGTTTAAACAAAACATTGCTAGATAGTCAATGTATTCTTAAAATGGTGGTAAACATTTTTCTGTGGGCATTCAACTGCAATCAGCCATTGTACATGCTTTATTTTTATTTCCCTGGTGTTTCCAGTTCAGCTTTTGGGAGAGTCCCCAGCTAAAACTAAAATTTGCATTTAAATTGAGATTTTTGTTTTAATGAGCAAGACTCGTGGGGGACCAAGACTATTATATATCCTTATGAGAAAGCCTGGCATTGTATCACCTTTTAGTATTTGATTCAGACCTTAAAATAACAAGAAAAAAAAAACATATTTAATCCTTTCAGTTCCTGTAAGCTTACTATGCATTGCAAAACAAAATTGCACCACAGGACCTACTACCAGAGTGGTTAAGAAGCAAATGATAAACTAATAATTGTGGTTGCCCTAGCAGCAGAACTAATATTCATTCATGTGAGCTGTGATAAAGGTTTGTAACTGAAGCCATACCGGTGTGTTCTGAATAGTGCTTAGAATTCATAATTTCTTTCACACAGTTTGGTTATGAAGTGACATAGCCGTTAGATTTTCTTCTGAGCATTGACTTTACTTATTAATTTGAAATGCAGTCTGGAAGTACTAATTAATGTAAAATATCTATTGTATATCTGGCGGTAGAACTATAGGAATCCAAGGGGGGCACAACCACTTCCAAGCAAAAAAGAGAACAAGGCAAAACTATAAAGTACTTTTCAATATTTGCTAAGCTTACACTCACCCCAAAATATTTGTGGATCATATTTATGTCCATACACCTTACCTATACCTGAACAAACAGCTAAAGGCACAGATTAAATACATATAAGTTTCTGTTTTACCTGACAGACGATTTTTATTTCTGAAAGAAGAGGACCAAGATTTCACAGCAGACCAGGCTGGATGATCCTTGCAGTCCGTCAGACAGGAAATATCAAACTGCACATTAAAATTCCTGCTGTAGCTTCTAATTCTTGTTGTGAGGAAGGGACAGTATGCAGGTAAACTCAACAAATCAATTTCAGTACAAGAAAATAACTATCTTATAAGTGCGAAAATGGAAAGGTGAGGCTGGAGTTCAACTATAATGATGTATTAGAGAAAACAGAGCTGTATTACATATTAGTATAGTTTATTATTTTTGCCATTTACAATAGTATTTCTTTTTATGAGTTTATACACCAATTTTTGATTTGTTGAATAGTTATGACAACTTTTTTGCACTTCATGACTTATTTTTTAGTATGTACATATGCATGTGGGTGATATATTTTATGAATTGTTTTGTGATTTATGCATCTTTACTCATACGTGTTGCATTAGGAGAAGAAAGAAAGGTTGGGGCGTAATAGGGAAAAGTGAAAAGGGTGAAGATCCACAAGGCTAATCTGGATAATTGGGGTTTTGATGTTGTTACCGAAAAGGAAGAGGAAAAACATATTTATCCATATTTGTTCCATATTTGTTTAACAATACCTGTAATTGCATAGCACAGTTTGGTAGTATTGCTAAATAAGTAAATCAACAGATGTCATAAAACTCCATAAACTTTCTGAGCTTATATATACTTTAATAGCTTCTTCAGGGGATATAGTACATTTAGAGTGTAAGAACTACTAAATAAAAAAGTATATATGCATAAATAAAAGTATTGAAAAAACACTTGCCAATTTAGAGCCCTATATTCATAAATATATCTAAATCAGCATTTTTTTCTGGTTTGTCACTGTGTTCATGGATAAACTTTTTGAGCTTGCGTAAAAAAAGGCTTTAATTCTATTGAGCAAAAAAGAGAAAAGCTGCTGTTCAGCCCTAAGATCCATGGCAACGGAATGAGCCAAAGAACTTATATGCTCAGTTTCCAGCACAGACATGAGACAACTGTTCTGTCATTTTACTGTGCTTCATTTGGAGGGTTCTCTCTTTTTGTTTGGTTCCCCCTAATAACACTGGAGGATGATCTGATAGAATAATTGAGTCTTTGGTAGAGGAAACCAGGTGGTAATGGTTCTGAATACTTAAAAAAGGGAATTCACAAGGCACTATCATGACCTTTAGAGAATTGCGATCTTAATACCGTATTCAATCTTCTTGATTAGAGAGTATCTAAAAGGGACAATCTTCTTGTTGGCTAGGTTGGCCCCCAGACAGATCTTTCATCACCGGCATGATATTGAACAATTGTTTAAAAAGGTAACAGCTATAAACTAATATTGTAGATTTATTCCTCTGTGAGAAACTTTATCACTCCAAAATCTCTCCTTCCACAAAACTCGATTCAGATATGGGGCTTGTTGATAAGTTGTGCACACTCTGAAATTTAGCAATGTATGCAGATGGGTTGGAGTAGAAGTGGTGTCCAGTGAAAGTTGGAGAGAACTCCATTTTAAAATCTTACACAGGGCTTATCAGGCATTTGATATTACTCCTATCTCTACTCATCATGATGTATTACCCAAAGTGTCAATGGGCTCACCCTAATCTTTTTCATCTGCTCTGTACATGCCGCCTATCAATTATTACTGGAAGGAAACCACACAGTATATGGCTACACTGTCAGGCAGAGATCGGGAGGTTTGTCTAGCTCTACTCACATACCCACACATTCTTGTTGTACCCTGTTTCTATCCATGAAAGTCAAAAAGGGTTTGATTTAAAAAAATAGGAGGGACCCTGAATTTTTATTTAAATATATTTTTAATAATTATTATAATAATGAGTAAGATTCTAATTGATTACCATACAAATGAGTTTTGTCCAATATTCTAACTAATTTAACTAATTAATTTTCCTAACTAATTTTCCTAAAGTCGCATTTGTTATACCAGATTTGATTTACTTTGATTCAACTTTGAAGTTGAATTTGTGAGTTCAATTTTACTTGATTGAATATTTGCTACTCCTCGCTACAATAAATGAAATTAATAAAATAAGCCACAGCAATCACATTGCCAAGCAGACAAAGAGACAAAAACCTCCACAGTGTTGAACTATTAAGCTTGATAAGTTTAAAGTCAAAATTATTAGTCATATGAACTATTCAACCTCTTCCTTTCTACTGGTATCTACCCCTCCGCATTCAAACATGCCATTATTCTCCCTATCCTGAAGAAACCCCGTATGTTTCCAAATGCCTTGTCTATAAAAGACTCACTGATTACCTGAGCACCAACTCTCTCCTTGACCCACTCCAGTCTGGCTTTTGAGCTGCTCATTCCATCGAAACTGCCATCATTAAAGTGGCCAACAACCTCCAAAGAGCTAAGTCATAAGGCAACTTTTCCCTGCTCTGTCGCCTAGACCTTTCCTCTGCTTTTGACACTCCCTTCTAATCCAAATCTTGCACTTCATCGGTGACACCACTCGGTGACACTACTCTCTCTTGGTTTGCTTTGCTCTATTGGTGTTCCCCAAGGGTCAGTCCTTTGACCAGTTCTATTTTCTCTGTACACCTCCTCTCTCGGTAGTCTCATAGTCTCCTTTGGTTTACAGTACCATCTGTATGTTGATGACACTCAAATCTATCTCTCCACCCCTGACTTGTCTCCCTTAGTCTTGAATAAGGTTTCAATATGTTGGCGCTATATAAATCCTGTTTAATAATAATAATAATAATAATAATAATAATAATAAATGCTGCCTATGAGCCATCTTGTCATGGATGACTGACAGATTTCTAAAACTCAACCTGAATAAAACCAAACTCATCTTCCTCCCCCCTCCCTCAAATTCCCAATCCTCCCCTGACATATTTCTGTTAACAACACTGTTATTCGTCCCTTCCCTCAGGCACGTTGTCTTAGCATCACCTTTGATTCTGCCCTCTCATTTACCCCTCATATTTAGAACATTTCCACTTGCAACTGAACTTTCATCTGCGCAACATCTCCAAATTTATGCTCTTATCATCTCTTGTCCGAACTACTGTAACACCTTCCTCTCTGGTATTCCATAAACCCGACTCTCTCCTCTACAATCTATTACACTGCACAACAAAGATTTTGCTACTAGGAATAACACATGTGATTTACATGATATCAAGTGTGCTAATTCTAAATCTGAACTCAGAATTGGCCTATCACGTACAGATTATGTTATAGCCGTGCCATAGCTGTTCAAATGGTTGGTAATTGGGTAATGTTTTTTTACATGGGAATATTATATCAGTTGCAGCCACCACTATGCCTGCTGCTGCCTCAGCTGAATCATGTCACCTGGTGGCATGCATGTTCCAGCAGCGGCTGGGCATGTCTGGGCAAGTCAGTGAGCTGACGCGAGGGGCTTGTCTCTAGTGTGAAACCATCTTTTTGGATAGTACAGCTAGGCAATAGTGAGTCTGTTTTGAGCTAAAGATGAGTAGGCGAAGCTGTGTTAATAAACCGGACAATTTTTGCTACATCTGTGGCAAATTGACCCCGTGTGATCAACGTAAGAACCTAACCAGGAGGGTGAGATTTGCTTACAAGTATTACTTTGGATGGGAAATTAGAGATCAGGATAAAAGCTGGGCACCTCATATCTGCTGTCAGGTGTGCTACGTTGGCCTAACACAATGGCTGAATGGGAAAAAGAATAAAATGCCATTTGCTGTGCCTATGGTTTGACGTGAGCCAAAAGACCATCACTTTAATTCTGTAAATTTGCTGGGATTTCGAAGAAGAATAAGTCAAAAATCGTCTATCCTGATTGTGAATCTGCTCTGAAGCCAGTGTCACATTATGCAGAGAATCCAGTGCTAATCCCTCCTACATCTGTTGTTACTGACAGTGACATGTCCGATGAGGAACAGGAGGATGATGTCGATGTTATTGAATGTTATGAACCCCAATTTGAAGAGGGTAAGCCACTTTTTTAAGCCAATCAGAGTTGGATGATCTAGTAAGGGACCTGTCTTTGTCAAAAGAGAAGTCTGACCTGTTAGCCTCCAGATTAAAGGAGTGAAATTTGCTACAAAAATGGAAGACAAAGCTCGCAGGTTATTACAAGATGGAAATGTCTGATGAATTAGGTTGCGAATAAATAATAATGTTCATAGACTCGAGCAAGGCAAGTTTGAAAGCTGTATTGCTGCATAAAGGTAAGGTCATTTCAAAGGAGGTCATTTTGAAATTGATTACCTATTCAGAACATAAATGGAACGTTTGTGGTGACCTGAAGGTGGCGGCTCTCCTTCTTGGCCCGCAATTTGGATATACAAAATATATGTGCTTTCTGTGCCTGTGGAACAGTCATGATGACAGCAACCATTACAAAGTGAAAGAATGGCCACCCAGACCTGAACACACTGTTGCCCAGTACAACATGAAGCATAAATCCCTCATTGATCCACAGAAAGTTTACCTTCTGCCACCTCATAATAAATTTGGAATAATTAAAAACGTTGTCATTGCAATGGATCGTGATGGTATGGGTTTTCAGTATCTGAAGGACAAGTATGGAAAAATTATAACAGTTGATAAACTGAAACAGGCATTTTTTTAAGCAATTTCATGCGTAATGCCACATTCAGGGACGAATTCAACTCACTTGAACTTGCTGTTTGGGATTCATTTGTGCTAGTTGCACAAAACTTTCTAGGCAACCAGCGAGCTGAAAACCATGCTGAACTCGTGAACAACATGCTAACAGCATACTATTAACTTGGCTGCTGAATGTCACTTAAAGTTCATTTCTTACATTCCAATCAGGACTCTTCCCACAAAATTTGGGTGATGTGAGTGATAAACAAGGGGAGGAGTTTAACCAGGACATTTCTGTTTATGGAAACAAGATATCAAGGCCAGTGAAACCCCAACATAATGGGCGACTACTGCTGGTTTCTGCAACGGGAGACAGCTGAGAGCCACAAATTCAAAAGCAAGTGCATGAAACACTTCTGAAGTGTACATATGTGTTGCACAAGGACTCAGGTGAATTAATTGTAATTGTTTATGTTGTTGCAACATAAAACTACGCTTTTGTAATGTCTTGGAACTACGAGGCAAAAGTTAGTTATTTATAGAGATTCAATAGTAACTGCGGAACGAAAGAATGTAGCTAATTGCATCTATACGTGTAATTAACTTAAGATTGTGATGTCCTAGGTAAAATCAGACTTCAAATTTGGATTCAGCGCACTTGATTTAGTATAAGACACATGGATTAGACCAAGTAGCAGACAATTTTTTTTTTTTTTGATGCAGTGTTATGAATTCTGCAGCCAGACTTATCCATCCTTCCCACCACACCTCTTTTGCTGCATCTCTTGGTAGTTCTCTTCATTTGCTTCCATTTTACCTTGGAATCAAATTCAAGCTTCTGTGCTTTGCCTTTAAATCTCTCCACAGTTCTTGTCCAACCTGACCTGATAAAAAAACACACCCCTAGCCGCTCTCTTCTTGCCTCCAATGACCTACTAATGACTTCCTCACTCTTAACCTCATCACACGCAGGGCTCCAACACTTTTCTAGAGCTGCCCCAACTTTCTGAAATAGTTTTCCTTGTCGTATTTGGCTTGCTCCTACTTTCTGCTAATTTTTTCAAAACTTGTCTAACTATTCTCCTCTCTCTTTTGAAACCCTCACTACTTCCCACCACTACATATCCCCCCTCTATTGTGTGTTACTTCCCCATCTCTAAGCTCTTCGGGGTCTTTTCCTCCTCCTGTGTCACTGTCTATATTTGTCAGTAATTCGCAACCCCTATTTAATGTACAGCGCTGCATAATATGTTGGCGCTATATAAATCCTGTTTATTATTATTAATAATAATAATATTAATAATGATAATAATAATATTAACACAGCTCAACAAAAACAGAGAAAAAACATTACAGATGTGGCGGAACAAGCATATCGTGCATATTTTGGTATTAAACTGGGGAACCAAGATAAGTATTGGGCTCCCCATATGGTATGCAAAACTTGTGTAGAGTGTCTACGTCAGTGAAAAAATGGAAAACTAAAAAGTTTGAAATTTGGTGTACCTATGGTATGGCAAAAGCCCAAAAATTATCATAATGATTGTTTTTTTGTGCTGTGAATGTAAAAGGTTTCAACTGTTACAAGAAAAACAAGTGGGAGTATCCTGATTTGGAATCAGCAAGATAACCTGTGCCACATGGTGCTGATGTTCCCATACCAGTGTTCAGTACACTCTCTGATATTCCTGTATACGACATGGAGGATATACAGGGTTTTGAGTGTAATCCGGGAGTGGAAGTGAATATGAAGGAATTGTTTCATCTAACCAGCAGTTCTCCCAAGAAGAGCTCAATGATTTATTACGTGACCTTAGTTTGTCAAAACAAGCATCTTATTTTTTAGCATCCAGGCTAAAAGAAAAGAACTGTCTGAGACTGGAAGTTAAAATAACAGTTTATAGGACAAGAGAGGTGACACGCCTACCATATTTTAGTGAAGATGGAGACTTTGTGTACTGTTGTAACATCCTTGGACTGTTAGCCCATATGGGAGTACCAGAATACCAAGCAGAAGACTGGCAGCTTTTCATAGACAGTTACACTGGAAGTTTGAAATCTGTTTTCCTGCATGATGGCAACTGCTATGCTTCAATTCCAATTGGTCACTCAACAAAACTTAAACAAAAATATGAAAATATCAAAATGGTCTTACAAAAGCTTGGATACACAAAGTACCCATGTTTGTGGGATAGTAGAGACAAGCAGGATCACTGGAAAAAAGTGACATGGCCTCCATGGGAAAACATGAAAAAAGGTGCAGTGAACATCATTAACGAGCCAATGGTTGACAAAGAAAAAATCATTCTCCCTCCACTACACATAAAGTTGGGATTAATGAAGCAATTTGTTAGAGCTCTGAACAAGGACGGTGATTGCTTCCAATAACCCTGTAGATTCTTCCCAGGCTTAAGTACTGAAAAATAAAAAGCAGGAATCTTTGATGGACCCCATATATTGTCAGTTGTGACACAATAGCACTGACCTAGCAATGGCTCAATGAGGGATAGCACTGAAGATGTTGCCAATC
>NC_092858.1:104179481-104216422 GCF_032062135.1 Pyxicephalus adspersus
AAAAAGTTATCAAACACAAGAGCGGCTTACCTGTTTGTCTCCGCAACAATTTTTTCGATAACTTCATCGGTCAAAAACAACTTCAGGTATGCCAAGGGGTCGTCGCATTCAGCCTCAATTTTCATCGCAGGTGCGCCGGTAAATGGGAATCTTGGCTGGGCTGCCTGGTCCGCATCAAGGTCAATAGGACACCATGTGCGCTCAGGTTCAGAATCGTCGCTCAGTTCACTTTCACTGTCTGATGACAAATTTCCTGGTGAATCACTATCGCTTGATTCCACAAGGGACTCCAAATCGCTATCGCTGCTTTCAAATTCCTCCAAAACAGCGCTTGCGCCGGCGAGATGTCATTTGGATGCCATGCGGTCTCCAGCAAACAGTCAGGAACAATCAATGTCAAAGACAAAGTGATGAAATGATACATTCAGGAAGTGATTTATAAGCCATCAAAAGGTCAGATCAAGGTAATAATAGTAATAGTAATAGTAATAGTAATAGATAATAGTGGGCAAAATGTAAATCAGGGCACTGGGCAATGATGCTTAGTGCACTACAATATATTTGTTCTTATATATACAATATTTGTACTTTTAATTTATGTTTTGATGTGTATTTTTTACTGTAAAAAAATACTATGTAATCTGCTTTTAAATTTCCCGCCCCCAGAATTCTTCACTCCCATCGCATCACCCGGAAGATGTCACACATCTTGCCGGGTGATGCGGTGGGGATGTCCCCGCCCTGCTCACTCTCCTGCTCGCATCACCCGGAGGCTGATCTCCGGGTGATGCGAGCAGGAGAGCAGCTGCAGTAGATTCAGGGGGTGCTGCCAGCGGGAAATCTCTGCTGGTATCACCCCCTGGATTTACTATTGGTGATCGCATCTGCAGTTAGATGTGATGCACTGCAGATGCGTGCAGCGAGGTGCTGGGGACCCGGGCGGTATTTAAAAGCAGATTACTCGGTAATTTGCTTTTAAATTTCCCGCCCGGCCATGCCCCTTGATGGAGAAGCACCCCGCCATCACAGCGGGATCGTGCGATCGCCGCTGGAGCGCGGGGCTAAGGTAAGGGGGACCTCCAAAATTACCCTGAGTGTGACTCGGGGTTACCGCTTTTTGCTTTATTTTCCCACCCCGAGTCACACTCGGGATTACCGCTAGGGGGGTTAAGAAACTGATAAATGATTGAAATTTCACAAGTTACATAACTGATACTGAAGCTTCTGCCTGGCACAGCTATGTCATGGTTGCCAAGATCTTCTTGGGTAACCATAAAGCACAAAAACTATAAAGTACAGAACTTGCTCTTAAACTTTAAAAAATTGGGTGCTACTATGAGCATAAAGGTACACTATCTCCATAGCCATTTGCAAAAACTTCTCGGAAAATCTTGGCGATTTCAGTGAGAAACAAGGGGAGAGGTTCCATCAAGATATAAAGGTGATGGAAGAAAGGTATCAGGGCAGATGGGATAGACACATGATGGCAGATTACTACTGGAGCCTTCAACGTGATTGTCCTGATCTTCAGCATAAAAGGAAATCATACAAACAGAGTTTTTCAATGACTTTTTTGTGATTAGATATGTAAATATACTGAATATAGAATATGTTGACATTAAGTATTTCAAAAATGTAATTTTGTCGACGTAGGCATATCTTGTTTAATTTTGCTTCATTTTCATGTTTCATTAGTTTTCTATGAGCTTATTATTGAGGTAAATATTTAAAAAAATAGAGCCAATCTAGCCAAATCAATACCGGTACCATATTTGGAATCTGTGCATCAAACATAACCTAAGATGACTTTAATCTGTTTGGCAAGAAAATGTTTGTTGACCAGTGTAATATTATTAATAATAATAATACATAGTTCTTGACTTTTACCTTTTCCTACCTTTTAGAGAATTTTGAAGAACTAAGTTTTATATATGCAGCAAATTTTCCAACAGATGTTCATATTTACAGATGTGACTGCATGTTTTTTAATAAAATGATGACATTACAACTTTGCAGTTTTGCCTTATCTATTTCCGTTTTTTGAACAAATTCTATGTTATCGTAGCCTTACAAAATAAACACTCAGTTTAATGTGCAAATGTGCTATAACAAAGTTGCAGTGTTGCATGTTTAGTTTCAGTAGACTAAATACTGGGAGAAAGAAATGCATTGTTTTTGAAATTTTATCCAAAGCCAGTTGAATTGTAGTTGTTGTGTAAAAGTACAAGTTGGAAGTAAATGTTCCATAAAACATGCTTATGTTACAGTCAGCATGACTTATAGAGTATCTTGAACAATTTAAAGTATACTTCTATAACAAACAAACAAAAAAAAATGAATGAAAAATATAAAAATAAACATTGAGAAGGGATCTAACATGTCAAAAATTCCATTCATTTATATATTCATAGTGAAAAAAAGAAATACTGCTCTACAAAAGCAAATATCATAGGTGGTTTTGTTTATACTTGTGTGTTTTTAAAAGCCAAACCCAACATTTAGTTCTTCTTTAAAATAGAACTTAAAATTATTACCATTTCCCAGGCCAATTGTTCCATTAATTAGGGAAGAATTGTTTTTTGTAAAAAAAAAAAAAAAAACTTACATGTTTATATCGGTCATGTTAGATTGAAAGATCTTATACGGGCGGACAAAATACCAAAAACTGTACATGTTTAGCTATGTAAAACCTACTATAGTATATAATAGTATTTAATTGCAAGAATAGCATTTTAAGCATTTTTTATTGTATAATAGCATTTATATGCTTAGTAAGTTTTTCCTCCTCTTTTTTTTGTATATACAAAAAATTGGTACATCTCTTTCAATCCCCTGATAAAGCCACATGACAAATGTGTCGGGTGAGATGACTTTGTCTTATAACAATTCATGTTTACAATGCTCAACCAAGATGTTATGATATTTATCCTGCAAGATTGAAATATTATTCTTTATTATAAAACAGTTGTTTTTCTGTCTAGTTAGAGACTATCTTATATGGTGTCCAATGTTATTTTTACAAACAATTAAACCTTCACTGTTAAAACTGCCAAAAAAAACAAAACTTTTTTGCTTTTGTGTTTCTTCTCTTAAAATGCCATTTACTTTGGGTACTGGCAATAAATAAGGTGTAAAGTCTTTTGGCACCTTCCCCCAATAGTAATTACTGCTGCATTAACTAAGGATATCCCTTAATGCCTTTTCCCTTATCCCATAAGACTGATATTATATTTTATTGCATATCAAAGAAATATATTCCTATAGGCCTCCGGATGCAGATTTCCCCAAACTTTAAATACATTAAAAAATAAAGAAGACCTACTTGCTACTGGATTGGGTCATGTTCATAGTATCCTGACATCTTGATAAAGTTCTGCCTTTTTTAATAATGTGTTGAAACAATTTTTTTTGTATGCACCTACTGCTTTGTAAACACGAACTGATATATTCAACCAAATTGTAATGTGCATCTACTACTGTTTGTTTTAAAACCTCGTTGTGTGCTTTCTTTCAATGTTTCGCCTTTGCATCTGTTTTTCATACTCTCAGTGTTGTTTAATATTTTTGGTTACTGTACCTGTAATTTATATTTCTGTTGAAAAATTAATAACATTTACATGATAGACCTGTCCTTTTTCCTTTTATCAGGTTGGTAAACTTTGTAATTTACATCCCCTTCCTTTTCAATAATTTCATATGGTCCTGGCACTTGGTCAGAACTTGCTCTCTACCATAGGGACAAGCACACGGTTACTGGGGTTGAAGTTTCGAACCTTCGCTGAACAATTGTATACCCGACTGTGGGACTGTGGCCTCTTGCTCCCATGTCTCTTTGGCGAAAACCCTGTGGTATACTGGGGAACCTTTCTAATTTCATATATCAAGAATGGGAGGAGGCAATACAAATCCCTTCCATACTTCTCCACTACTTTTATCTATATCAACATGTTGAAGCGTTCCAGCAAACCCATCAGTCTGTGGATGGTACGTGGAGGTATGAGTCTGTTTGATTCCTAACAGATGGCACAATTCCTTCATGATTCTAGACATTAAGGGGGTTCCCCTGATCTAGTACAATTTCCCTGGGGATTCCAGTGCAGGTAAACACATGTAACACATTTCTTTGGCAATTTTTTTGGAGTTGGCAGATTCTAGAGAAATTGTCTCAGGATAACGTGTGGCATAATCCAGCACCACTGAAACGTATTGGTGTCCCGTAGCAGACTTGACCAGAGGCCCGACAAGGTCCATAGGTATTCATTTAATCAGCACCTCAGTGATGGGCAGTGGGTGTCTGGGGCAGACAACTGGCACTCTGGACAGGACTCACAGTACCGTTTTATGTCAGCAAAGAAACGTTACGTCAGGCCAAAAGAACCTCTGTAAAAAACGCTGCTGGGTCTCTTCTGAAGCCAGTTGTCCCCCAAGGTTTTTTTTTTTTTTTTTTGAGCCAAGTCCAATACTGTCCTATGGTAGGGCTAGGGCTTAATTGCTCTATTATCTCTCCCAAGACCTTGTCTACCCAATATACCAAATCAGCCTGGGGCACCCCATTTAGCATTTTTACATTCTCTCATATACATATACACTCTAAGGCTCTGGATAGAGTAGGGTCTCGCAGCTGGGCTGTCCCAAAATTGTCTTTTGATACCTCCTCTTCTGAAATCTCTGTAGACAACTCTGTTTCACACGCCAAAACTGCCAAAGAAAACATATCACCATCATTTTGCCCAACGTGGTCAATATTTGCCCCTAATTCACTGGGCTCAGGGTTAAACACTACAAGTTTGTTTACAAGGTCCCCACTCACAAGCTTTTTTTCCTTTCCAAGGCTCCCAAAACAGTGGAAATTTGCTTCCCAAGATTACACAGTGCATTAGGAACCCTGATACCCTCACTTCATGGCACAAAGTTTCATAGTCAGTGTCAAAAGTAAACATAGCTGTGGGGTAGCTTTTAGTGTCTCTATGGATACATAGCACACCAATGCAGCTGCAGCTGATCCAAGCTCCCCCAAGCTGGCATGCACTTACGACACCAAAGTCCAGCAGGGCTAGGACAGATTTGTCTTCCACTTGCACCATAGTCATATGTAAGATAGTCTTAAAGGTACAGATAGGCTGGGCAAACAGGGACATTCACTGGGAAGCATCACACTCCATTCCTTCCACAGCAGTGGACATCATCGGTCACCCATTTCCTCAACGTGTGCGGAAGAACTCTCAGGTAACAGTCCATGATGACACAATCTAGGGAGCTGTGAAGGTTTGGAAATGGCTGCCTGGTAATTGATGTCAGGCTTGTAAGTTCACCTTTTTACCCGCTGTGCACGAACAGCTGGAGTGACACCAAGCCAATGGATAATCTGTGTTTTTAACTTGTCATAACTTGGCGTCCTCCGGCTTTTCACACAAGCCAACTGCCTTACAGACAAAAACACATTTTCCTGGTGCCATTTAACACAGATCATCTTTAATACACAGATCATCATGGTATATACACCCCATCTACAACCTTTCCCGCCAAGCCATGGGTCACCCTGGCACAACATACTTATTCTTTTATTCTTAACATGGTAAATTTTCACTGAACAACAGTCATGTTAGAGTAAAGAAAAAAATTACAAATTAATAATAAACCTATGCATAGGTTCCAGTTCTTTCTCATGTTAAATACAAACATAATAGATACATCAATGGAATGAAGAGCAACAATTGGTATGAAGAGCTCTCATTGTACATGCACCAGATATATGGATGATAGCTTTGTGCATTGAAAAAGGCCTTTGGAAAAACTAGTGAAGATTGTTCATGCACTCATTTCTGGGTATTAGCACAAGATTAATTTATAAAGGGTTAAATCTTGAATCTATTCCAGAGGTAAATAAAATAAAAGAGATGTGCCTCTAGCTTACTTAGGTAAAAGAAACGACCTTAGTCTTGCTTTCTCTATCACTATACATTACTAATAGGATGTATCTAGAGGCCATTTTTTGGTTTGTTTTTTTGATTTTAATAGTGTGTGTGTGTGTATGTGTGTGTGTGTGTGTGTGTGTGTGGGTGGGGGGGGGGGGTTTAGAACCTTATTCAGAAGATTTAATTTCTTACTTTGTCTTTCTTGGTCTGCGTCAAGACTGAATATAAGGCAAAATCCAAATGTTCCATTATTATGAGAACAGGAATAGGGAACGGAAAACAATTTTATTTTTTATCACTGTCAACATTATCAAATATAAAATAAATTATCATTATTAAATAATTTTATCCAATATACTTACAATACAATACATACAAAAAATAAATACATATAATGGGACTGGAGAGTCTTGGAGAGCTGTGATAAATCAGGCCCAATATAAACAATGTAAATATGGTATTATATATTTATCTTATATTTGCAAATGCAATATCTTTACTGTATATGGTTACTAAAATTAAAATTATTTGGATATATCCTTTGTAGAGTATGTAAACCATAACTATAGACTGTTAACTGTAAATTGTTGATATTGTCAAAAATTTGGAGCTGTTCTGTGACACATTAGAGTTTGTTGTAGAGATATGAAAGTAAGTTAGTTTTAAGAAACACTTTTTTTGTAATAAATTAAAAGGATGTTCAATTTCTTTATTGCAGGTCTATACTAAATATAGAAAGAAGGCTGTGTTTAAGTATAGAGCTTTCATCTTCTTTTGCCAGTTTTTTTAGATCTAACACTGGCAGTCACATGTTTCTCTTTTTCATGCAAACCTCTAGAAGGTCTGAGGTCTGAGCCAACTAATCTAAAAAAATGGAAGAGGCTGATAAATTATGCTTTTTCACTCTATTGATTCATTTATGAATCTGGGAGTTGTCAACATAAATTTGTAAACATACAGAATTTTATTGTCACACACTAAGGGCAGGTTCAGACCTACTTCGAGATTGAGCAGTCCCCACACCAGGCACCTTGCCAGCAGATTAGGCATTCTCACTGCAGCACTAGTTCTTAAACAACTTGTGTATGCACATTTAACAGCTGGTGGCAATGAGTTGTACTAGTATTGAGCTCCCACTGGGAGATGCTCCATGTAGTGTCACCCTAGAGACAGTGGTTCCCTGAAAGAAGCAAGCAATAAACACACCACAACCTCATCACCAATGTTAACATAGCCTTAGCAAAAACTTGAACCTGTATATGTGCAACCTAAAGCCCAATTTTTTCTTAACCCCACTGGTGGTATTTCCAAGTGTGGCTCAGGGTGAAATTTCATTACAAAAAGTGGTAACCCCGAGCCACACTCGGGGTTTGATTTGAGAGCTTTCCTGGTCCTCACGAGCCCGCAGCGTCCTCCAGCATCTGTGTCCACTTGGTGATGCCCAGCTGGCATCTGCGTTCCGTTGGCCATGCCCGGCATCTGCGTCCCTAGGCCTCCCATCCCGGTCTGTAAACGTTTGAGACACAAGGCCAGAGGATGCTGATGCCGGCCGGGCATGCGACGTGTGTGCTGGCGGCATGCTAATTTAAAATTAAAGTATTTTTAAATGTCAAATGTACCGATTTAACAATTAAAAATACAGAATAACCATACTGCCAGGGAGGGTAATGGTTTCATTTCTATGTTTCTAATCTAAAAAAAAACAAATATAAAAATAAAAGAGCATTTCAAGGTATTCTCCAATTTCAGTAATTCACTTGATATAACACATACAATTGCAACAAACATTTTGTAATTTAATAGTAAAAATAATAACCTTCTTGCTTGAATCTGCAGCCAGCTATTTGAACAATACAATGAAAAGTCTTTTTTTTTAGTCAACTGCTACTGCATGTTTGGAGAAGGCAGACTAGCCTTTGGTATCCCTTTATATATGTGTGTAGCACATTCCATGGGAGCTGCTCTTTGTTTTTATATTTGCTGCTAATGTATTATGGTATTACCACCTTGACCACTGATAACCACTAATGTAATAGGGACATTCACAATGGCCCCCTGTTTTCAGTTGTTTACTCTGACCAATATTATATTGGCATTAGTAGTCAAAATACTCTTTACACTGGTAAATGATAACTTCCCGTAAGGAGAATTGGTGTTGGATAATAGGTGCAAATAACCTGTAAGTGTTCAAATGAAGTTGAAATTCTTCTTTGCTAAGATAAAAATCCATGTACAGTATATTAGAATAGTGTTTAAAAATGACATTTATTCATGAGAGTTAAGTCAAAGGCAGGTCAAAACTCAGTGACAATTGAAGGACATTGGAAAAACCTCAGGAACCTCTAAGAACTCTGTGAGGATCCTTGATGGACATTAACTGGGCTGCATTCACATCTCTAAGAAGGAACTTCACACATCATAGACTGGGAACATGACTTGACTGTGCCTTCCTGTAAGAAATTTTGTGTTAAATATATATATATATTTTAATTTCTTTATAAAAAAAACTATAGAGTAAGTAAAGGAGGCGGAGTGAAAATATATGTAATTTTTTGCTTCTGAATGTGCTTTTAGGAGGATAATTTTTTTCACAACAACGCTGGTGTTAAACTTACTTTAGAGCATTCACTATGGTAAATCTAGACATATGGATGAACTCTAAAAATCCATAAACATGCTCACAGACCACTAACAGGCTGGCTGTCTATCCTTATGTTGTCTGAGTCCTCGCCAGGTCCTCAAT
The DNA here is from genome assembly GCF_032062135.1 of Pyxicephalus adspersus. NCBI lineage: Eukaryota > Metazoa > Chordata > Amphibia > Anura > Pyxicephalidae > Pyxicephalus > Pyxicephalus adspersus. The sequence continues at coordinate 104,188,140 of NC_092858.1, forward strand.
GTTATTTAGCCTGCTCCCTGCTGTGCTCTCTAATTCTGTTTTTCCTGTCCTAAGACCTGTTGATCCTGACCTGTCATTTACATAACCTGAGTTTGTTGGTACCTTTGTGTTCATATTGGTTTTGTTGGTTAGTTGTTTTGGGGGTGTTTGGTATTTCTGGGTTTGTCACAGTGTTTGTTCATTTGTATATAATTGCAATATTCATAAAATAAACTTTGAATACATCCAATAGTGATCACACATAAGTTTATGCTGCGTTAGTGATCGTCTGCCCCACTTCTCATGCAGTGCGAAACAGAATGATTTTTAAGAAATTCATTTCAGGCTTTTTGTATCATTCCAGTTCACCGATGATAGCCTATTTACTCCAGTTTTGGAGAGCTTTATTAGATCAGGCCCAATATGTATTAGAGGTAGAAAAAAAGAATGGCTATAGATAAAGTAAGAGTCATTACTACACAGCACAGAAAGGAGCAGATGCTGGATAAGATAATGGTAATGTAAATATGTCTTTGAAGATTTTCATTTATGTAGTGCAATGTATCAAACTGGGGAAGCTAGTTGGATGAGTGGAAACATCTTTAGCAGAACAAGTTTAGGTAAATGTGCCAAATTACTACTAGCTTGTTAGGTCAGATTGTTTGACTAAGGGGTGAATTTTAATGACACATATGAAGGCTGAAGAGTCGTGAATTATCTGTCTAAAGAGATTTTACACAATGGAAGAAATATGTGAGAAATTAGAAAAGTGGCTACTATAAGGTGACCAGAGTGTAAAAGAACGGAACATCATGTGCTAATTTTGTCCTTAGTATCCTGAAACAGTAGACTAATATGTGAAGGTGTTAAGTTGAAACTTGAAATTCACTTCTTCTTTTCCTGGTATTACTTTATTTATCATAATGGTTTTCATCCATTTTCAAATTAGCTGTTCTTATTAGGAATTGTTTCAAACATGAATCAGCAGTGTGAAAAAACCTAATTGAACAATATTCACCCAACATTCAATAGTGAGGTGCTTACCTGTATAATTCATTTTATTGAAAAAAAAACAAAATGTTATTTACTGTGCTCCTTTCTGTTTAACATAGCGGTCACACATGGTGATACACGTTGGTGGAGGATATCAGAACATCCAGGGATATACAAGATACAACACAGCGGATCAAATTTTACACATATATGTTTAAACTTTCCCAAGTGATTATATGTGTATTGGTTGTTTTGTAAATTTTTTCTTGTTTGATTTAAAGCAGACCTAAACTAAAAAACTACCTTACATAAAAGGGTAGACTACTTTATATATAAGGTACAAAATTAGCTTCTTTTTTTTTTGTTGGGGGGGGCTTAAAACCACGACGATCAAGACAGAATTAGAGCGCAGAGCCTCTTGGGATACATACGGCATGCAGGAAGCTTCTGGCTGTGGGCACGCGCTGAAGGAGCTTTTTTTTAAAGGGGAAAAAGAAAATGACGATCCCACGCATGCCCACTCTTTTTTCCAACCGCAGGCTACGTCACCCGATCTCACACCTGCGCAGTATGAGATCGGGTGATATAGAGTTCTGAGCAGCAGAAGATTTATTCTTTGTTTTTTATATCAGTAAAATTCAGTTCAAATTTTTACTTTTTTTTTTTTTTTTTTTTTAAAGCTAAAAATTTTCGGTATATTGATTTGTTCAAAGGTTTTTGGTATATAATACAAACAGAATAATAGAACAAACAAAAAACATCTATAACAATGGAGGGGACAATTTACATATAAATAGAATACCAACAAAATTATAAAAATAGAGAAGAAAGGTTCACTTAAATCATTTGTATAAATTATGTTTATCGCATATATTTTATATATAAGGACCTTGAACCTGTGCTTTAAATACTTATAAATACCTGTTTGTATTGCTTTTAATACTATAAAAATGTATTACTATGAAAAAAATCTGCATAGTCCTCTACTCTCCTATCAGGCATTCAAGTTTTGAGTGTCCTCCACTATGCTTACGCAAGACCATATTGCTTTTTGCATTGAGGAGTTTTGTAAGGGGTTACCTTAAAAATGGCTGTACTTTTTAGGTGCCCTATCCAAATATTGACAGGCCTTGGATTCCTTAGCCTGCACAGGGCCCATGAAGGAAAGTTTAGTAGGGGCTTATGTCTTGCCTACCTGCCTCAGGTAGAGTGAGAGGAAAAGACAAATGCTGGTTTTCCCTTCTACATCCCTTCTGCTCAAACTGTTTAGTCACAAGGTCAATTTAGGAATAAAAATAAACTGTGGGTAAATTCTGTGGGGTCATCCAATCTTTAAAGAAATATTACTTGTGGAAAGGAGAAGGGCATAAATGGGAGAGGAGGTATGATATGAAAATGACAGGAATTTACTTAGAAATAGATAGAGGAAGATATTTCACAAGTTCATGATAAGAAAAAATATAAGAGGATATTATGGAAGGAAAATTGCACATTGATTTTTCAACAGTTTGGGGACAAGTGCTGAAGTATTTGACTAGGGAGTGAAAAAAGGAAATGGTAATGAACAAGACACTAAGCATTGAAAGTAATGGTTAGTTTACAAAAAGTAAAGATCACTGGTTTGATTTGTGTTCTCCTAACTTATTTTCACTACATTTTTTAGCATTTATCAATTGCAAACTTTGAACATTGTGCACAGAGTGACCAGGGTTTCTACATTTTCTACATACCGTATGTTTTTGCATTTCATCTCTAGCCTTTTGCAGCCAAATCTGCCAACATGCATTCTCTTCACTATTGGCTGTACATCATTGTTCTGTACTGGCTCACAGAACAATAGGCCATGCTACTGCAATGTCAGCACATATGCTTGAAATTCCATGTAAAAGAAACTTCCAAAATTAAAAAAATTAGCAAGGAGGAATGAAATGTCATACCGGTTCATTAAAAAATAAAACATATAGATGAGATTCAAAAATTTGGCAACCTCAGGACATGAGGAATGCCAGATTTTGAAAACTCCGGATTTTTGAAAGTTATACATACCTCCACACACAGGCCAGCCTTCCTCTCGCAGCACCCGGGGACACCTGGCACAGTTCCAGGGAGCAGGCAGAAGGGACCCAGGGAGCAGTGTACTGCAGTCCCTGTTATGAAAATGCGATCTGAAATTCATGCCTTAAAACTGAAGGAAACGGATTATTGATGGTCAGATTTTCGATTATCAACTGTACATCTACTGGCAGAATTCTACAGTAAAAATACATATATGTGGGTCACATTCACTGACACATAGCCCCTGATTCATCAAGCAAAATCGGATTATCGGTCGCGCATTCGTATTAGCGATCCGGAATCGCGCGCGATCGCGCTATTCAACAACCGGAAAAGCTCGCGCATGGAGCCGCGCTTATCCGACAGCTTTTTACTGGCGATCATGCATTAAAAGTCACTGTTCCCCTAAAAAATCATTCATTCTAATGGCACCCCTATTGCGCATGGCAGGAATCCGGCCGGCAGATTCAGGATGCGAGTGGACGCGCGCACTCGAGTCCCGGCCCGCGGTAATCCGCGATCGCGGGTTGCGCGTATTATCGCGCTTCCAGCGATCGCGGATTTCAATGATGAATCAGGGGCATAAACTAAAAGCTATTCTGTTCAGCTAGTTTTGTGGTTCATGAATCTAAGCTACACTGTATGGCTACGCAGATAACACAACTTGTTTAGCTTCCAGACTTTTTATTTATTTGATTGTTCACTGACCAAACACCAGCAAACATATAGTTAACATATTATATTAAAGTAATATAATTTAGTGCTTAGGTTTACTTGTATTTTAATCGATTATTAGTTACAGTAAATGTATGTATCTGGTTTACAAAATAGAACACTACTTGCAGAAAGATAAATAATTATTTTTTTTAATGTGCTGTATTTTTCTTCAATATTTGAACTAGGTTAATGCAATGGGACAACATAGAAGAAAGCACAGCACAGAAAAAGTCAGAAGTATTAGAAACATTATACAAAAGTATACATATACTATGACAGTATAAAATATATTAAACCAAATGTTTGTAGATATATGTAAAATTCTTTATATTACCTTGAAATTTCATTGGTATGGTTTTTATTGCTGTGTGTGTGTCCAGAATTTCTTTTTTTACCCTTTTCCCATTAAACATTTATCATTCTTTTTTATCACCACAAGGCATATTGTATAGTTATTAACCTTAATTTATAATTTTCATATTAAACTGCCTTTTAACTTTTAGAAGGGACAAAATAACTTAGTTTCCCAGGGCTCTTAATAACACTCTATTTAATCAAAATTCATGCATCAGATTCCTCTTTTAAATCATCTTTTAATTGTGAGTTACAGTACATTTGGGTTAATAGTTTTATAATTCGCCGCCTCTAATAGTTTTTACCACAGGGATCTTGTTCACTGCTCCTTTATTACTCCTACTGTTAAGCAGTGAGCTTTCAAAACCATTTTTCTCCATCACCTTCTTTTAATATTGGGCAGTCCTTTATGGTTGTGCTAATATTCTTATGTGTGAATATTGAATTCCTGATATCTTATCAGGAGGCTCTAATTTATAGTAGGACCTGTTTGTAGGAAGAGCATATACATTTTTTTGTTGTCTCTCTCTCTCTTCTCTCTCTCCCTCTCTATGTGTATAAATATATATATAAATATATATATATATATATATATATATAGCCCCACCCCCCAAAAAAAATTATATGCTCTGCTGAAAAGTGGATCTGAAAGTGAGACAAAAAATGATCTTTTACTGGTCAGTTCATTCAGAAAACAGAATGTTTTATATATAATAGCTTCAGAAAGTATTCAGACTGCCTTCACTTTTTTCAAGTTTGTTATTTTGCAGCCTGATGATACAATTGTTTAAGTTTTTTTTTGTTTCCTCAATAATTTACACTTAGTACCCCAAAATGTTAGGTATAGCTGACCTGCTGCTGATGTATTTGTCTTCTGGATTACCTGTTGCTGACTGCCTGTTTTTGACCCTGGTATGCCTGGTTCAACTTTTGTCTTTGACCCTAATTCTGCGATGTTTACCTTTATAAACTTTAGCTTTGTTTTCTGAACTTGCCTTTGCTGGACTCCCTTGTATTGCGGTATATGTGACTGTTCCCCTTTCAGTCCTTCCCCAGATGCATTCCTTTGCGCACAAAAGTCTTGGGTGCAACAATGTGCTGGGACAGCATACCTAACCTCCCTAGGCTGACCAGGGGCTTTCTATAGGTAATAAGTGTGGAGCTAGATTGGAGGACTGGTGTCTGGTGTGCGCTTGTGGTGGGTCAGGGCCTTACAGCAATAACCCAAAAAGACTCAAGAATGCAATTGTTGCCAAAGGTGCTTCAACTAAGTACTATGTAAAGGGTCTGAAAACTTATGTTAAAAATTGTCTGAAATTCTGTTTTCGCTTTGTCATTATGAAGTATTACTATTTGCACTAGAACTATAAGCTATCATTGATAGCCAAGGTCCAACTCTAAGCCCAGCAGTTAAAATAAATCAACTACTGGGCTACCTGGTCTTCTACAGAGCTCAGTAGACTCTGCAGAAGATCAATAAAATCACAATGCTTCAGTATTTGGTCTAATGAGGGGGAAACAACATCATTCATTCCTTCTACCTTTGTACAGAGGATCAGACTGAACAATTACACCTCTGTCTAGAAGTTAGATGCAGGAGGACCTTTAAAAAATTAACATACAACATTCAAGCTTTAATGTGTAATACTACATGATCTGTAAATAAAAATATCAAGCGTCTTCTTTCTAAGCAACACAGAGCTAACGTTTATGGTATGCCCCAAAAATATTGCCAGAATTCTATAGTTTAGTTAACACCACAATTTTCAAAAATAGAAATATGTTTTATCTTAAATGTAATAAAACAGCAATCAAGAAAATGTCATATGTTGCTGGGGCATTGTATAAGCATATACATATGATATAGGCATAATGAGATATTCAAAATGTCCAAAATTAGGTTACAAGGTTCTATGTACATTTAAAATTTTCTGGGTACTTAGGGGGCCCTGAGAGCTGCTACTAAATGAAAATTCAGCCCCTAAACATAACAAGTTGCCAGATACGGTGTCAGAAGCATAAAATCCTAATAACAATTAGGGATATTTTACCATCAAGAGGGGCTATTTCAAGACCAGGATCCCCAAATTGAGTTTGTTTTTTACTGACCCCCGGGGGCCACTTCCCTGGCAATGAGCATTAAGGTACTAAGGTACTAGTTCTTTCTAACAATGCAGAGCTTATAACAAATGTGCATATCAAAGAGAATCTGGGTAGCAGTGACCATAATATGATTTCATTAAATGTAAGCTGTAAACAGGAAGCAAAAACAGGAAAGATAAAAACATTTCATTTTAAGAGAGCAAATTTTCCATTATTAAGGGTGTCTCTCTGTGACTTGGACTGGGAGACAATATTGTCTTTAAAGAATGCTGAACAAAACTGGGAATGTTTCAAGTCTTTTCTACAAAAGCACACTAAAAATATATTCCAATGGGTAATAGGTTTAAGAGGCTAAAATTAAAACCTATGTGGCTCACAGCTGATGTTAAAAAAGCCATAAGGACCAAGAAAAGACCATTCCAAAAATATAAAAATGAAGGATCACCTTCATCACTTGAAAACTATAAAGAATATAACAAAAGATGTAAAAAGGAGATAAAATGTGCAAAACTTCAAAATGAAAGACAGATTTCAAAGGAAAGTAAGACAAACCCCAATTTTTTTTAAAATATATTATTAGCAAAAAGCTCAAATGAAATGAGCATGTAGCCCCTTTAAAGGATGTTGCTGGGTTGGTAACTGGGGATAAAGAAAAGGCAGATCTACTATTTTTTAGCACTGTGTACACAAAGGAAAATGGCAGAGCTTAAGTCCATATTCATAGAAGCAATGTCACTGCCTTAAATGAGTCACAATGGCTCAGAATTGATATGATTTAGAAACAGCTGGAAAAAAATTAAGGTTGACAAAGCGCCAGGACCTGATGTATTACATCCACGTGTCCTCAAAGAGCTGAGCTCAGTTATTTCAAAGCCATTATTTCAAATTTTTAGAGACTCTTTAGTTACTGGCAAGGTACCGATGGATTGGCGTAAGGCCAATGTGGTTACTATCTTTAAAAAGGGAGCTAAGTCATTACCAGGTAACTACAGTCCTGTTAGTTTAACGTCCATAGTTGGAAAGGTCCTAGAGAGTTTGATAAAGAGCCACACAGAGAAGTTTCTGATAGAAAATAATATTATAAGTGATAGCCAGCATAGCTTCAAGAAAGACCGAAGTTGTCAAATAAATTTACTCTCTTTTTATCAAGGGAATTTTTTGCTAATTTTTTTTTTTTGCCAACATGTGTGCTGCTCTGTGCTAACTTTTTAATTTTTTTTTTTATGCCAACATGTATGCTGCTCTGTGTTTGCTAACTTTTTGAAATTTTTTGCTAGTTTTTTTTCCAACATGTGTGCTGCTCTGTCTTTGCTAACTTTTTGAAATTTTTTGCTAATTTCTTTTTTGCCAACATGTGTGCTGCTCTGTGCTAACTTTTTAAATTTTGTTATGCCAACATGTATGCTGCTCTGTGTTTGCTAACTTTTTGAAATTTTTTGCTAATGTTTTTTGCCAACATGTATGCTGCTCTGTGTTTGCTAACTTTTTGAAATTTTTTGCTATTTTTTTATGCAAACATATATGCTGCTCTGTGTTTGCTAACTTTTAAAAATTTTTTTGCTAATTTTTTTTTTTTTTTGCCAACGTGTGCTGCTCTGTGCTAACTTTTTAATTTTTTTTATGCCAACATGTATGCTGCTCTGCGTTTGGTAACTTTTTGAAATTTTTTGCTTTTTTTTATGCAAACATATATGCTGCTCTTGGTTTGCTAACATATTACCTTGACAATATAAAAGAACATATCCTAAAATACATTTTTTATTTTGTTTTATGCAGGTACACTGGACAACAACAAAGTGCTCCACACCTGAGGTTTGCAAGAAGCAGAAAGTGGGAACCTGTTACCAAGGATGACATTTGGCTGTTTTTGGGCTTGGTGATCCTGCAGGGAGTTGTGGGCAAACTTGTGCAGAAGTGGTACTGGTCCAGGAACAAAATGATTGCCACTCCATTCTTTGGCACAGTCATGCCAGAATACCGCTTTTCCCTCATCATGAAGTACCTGCACTTTGCAAACAATGTGGAATTTGATGAGACTATCCATCCTGCACTAAAACTCAAGAAAATTTGGGAAGTGTCTCAGATGATTCTACACAATTTCCAGCAAACCTATGTGCCAGAAAGAGATGTCAGCATTGACGAAGTTTAATGGCTTACAAGAGGAGGCTCAGCTGGGTGCAGTACATTGCATCAAAGAGGGCACGATTTGGCATGAAGACCTATATGCTGTGTGAATCCTCATCTGGCTACATCTGCAATACAATACTGTACACTGGAAAAGGGACACAGTTCAACCCCAGATACAGCCATTATGGATTGGCAACATCTTCAGTGCTATCCCTCATTGAGCCATTGCTAGATCAGGGCTATTGTGTCACAACTGACAATTTCTACACCTCTCCTAAGCTTTATGAGTTCCTTCTGCAACACAGAACAGATGCGTATGGAACCGTTAGGGCGAACCGGCGCAACCTGCCAGCACTGTTTGCAAAAGGGAAGCTGAAGACAGGAGAAATTGTTGCCTGGCAGAAAGGAAAGATGATGGCCCTAAGATGGCGTGACACAAAAGATGTGTGCCTGATGAGTACTGTCCATGATGCCTCCACCGTTCTGGTACACACAAAACGTGGGAAAGAAGTGATGAAGCCACAGGTGGTGATTGACTACAACAACACCATGGGAGGTATCGACAGAGATGACCAAGCCATGACATTCTACCCAGCGATGAGGAAACAGCATAGGAAGTATTACAAGAAGATTTTCAGGCATCTTGTTGAGCAGTGCCTATGGAATGCCTACGTTCTGTACAAAAAAAATAGTCAGAGGCCTGTGAAACATTCAGACTTCATTTTGTAAGTTTCCGAATCCATAGTCAAGAACCACCAAACACCATCAGTGGCTATGAATAGACCTGGACGTCGTGCTTCCACCATTGTCAACCCAGAACGCATGACTGGTCGTCACTTCGTTGAATACATCCCACCACCCCCGAAAAAGGCAGCACCTACAAGGATGTGCGTGGTTTGCTGCTCAAAGACCGATGACAGAGGAAGGAAGAAACGGAAGGAAACCAGGTTCTACTGTCCTGACTGTGATGTTGGGCTTTGTGCAGCACCCTGCTTCAAAATCTACCACACTCGGGATGTCTACTAAAAAAGTAAATTTTTTTTTTCTAAAATCTGCATTTAATTTATATTATTATTTATCAATAATATTGCACCCTTGTTTGGAAAATTTCAGTAAGAAATTTTTGATAAAATTTTTTTTGGGATAAATAACATTGTTTTGGGCTAATATTTCATTATTTTTTATAATAATGATTTATAATTATGTATTGTATTATAATTTATGGTTCTAATATAATAAATAAATATAATTATATATACCCGGGAGTTAATCCTAAGAATTACATGCCCACAATAAACAAAAATTTCTATGCAAAAAAAATAGGATCACTTTTTGCATCAAAAAATGACAGAATTAGAACGCTAGGGGGGTTATGATTCATACTCTGAATGGTCTAAGGTTATTAGTGGTGTACCCCAGGCTTCAGTGTTGGGACCTTTACTGTTTAACAACTTTATAAATGATATAGAGTTTGGGATTAAAAGTACCATTTCTGTGTTTGCAGATGACACCAAACTATGTAATGGAATTAAGTTTATACAGGATGTCTATAATCTACAAGCAGACCTGGATGTACTGTTTGATTGGGCAGCCAAGTGGCAAATGATATTTAATATAGATAAATGTAAAGTTATGCACTTGGGGGGACTAATAACATGCATGCTTCATACTGTCTAGGGGGAATACATTTGGGGAAGTCATAAATGAAAAAGGATCTGGGGGTTCTGGTAGATCATAGACTTAATAACAGCATGCAATGCCAGGCTGCAATATCTAAAGCTAGTAAAGTACTTTCTTGTATTAAAAGAAGAATAGATTGCAGAGATGGAGACAAAATCCTGCCCCTGTACAAAGCATTGGTCAGACCACATCTGGATTTTGCAATCCAGTTTTGGGCACCAGTTCACAAAAAGGACATTGTGGAATTGGAGAGTGCAGAGAAGGGCAACTAAATTAAAAAAAAATGGAGGACCTCAGCTATGAGGAGAGATTAGTTGAACTGAATCTATTCTCCCTTGAGAAGAGACATTTAAAGGGGGGATATGATCACCCTGTATAAATATATAAATGGTCCAAATAAAGAAATCTATTTGCAATTATTCACTTTGAGATCATTACAAAGAACAAGAGGGCACTCTTTGCGTCTGGAGGAAAAGAAGTTTAAGCTCAGGAGAAGCAAGGGATTCTTCACCGTAAGGTCTGTGAAAATGTAGAATCAGCTCCCTCAGGAAGTAGTTTCAGCAACTACTATAAATTGCTTTAAGAAAAAGCTGGATGTTTCTCTAGAAGCACAGAATGTAATTGGGTATTAAGTCTTTAAAGTAAAAATAACAGTGACTGTTGATCCAGGCAACATCCGATTGCCTCATGAAATCAAGAAGGAATTGTTTTCCTCTGTTGAAGCAAATTGTACCAGGGTTTTTTTGCCTTCCTCTGGACCAACTATGTCTTATAGGGTTTTATATCTGGGATATCTCTATTTCCCTAGTGGCTAAACTTGATGGACTTATGTCTTTTTTCAACCTAACCTACTATGTAACTATGTACTGTTAATTGTTAACTGTTCTGTGGTGCCCTAAATATATATTAGCACATTCACAAAACTTCAAGTCTGTGTTCAGACTGGCGGCGAGGTTGTGGTGTCGTTACTCCTTCCTCATGCCATAGAACCCTGCCTAGGGGGAGACGCTCATTACCGCTTATTACTGCCTTAAGTCAAACCTGCAGATGCTGCGGTGCAAGGGGCTGTTCGGCTGGTGAGTGTCTGTTACACATAGCTGGCCACTTACCTTCTGTGAACCCCAATTTCTCTAGAACAGAGTTATGTTTGCAACTGGAAATGTGGGAGCCAGTAGGAAACCCATTTTGCCCCCCGCCCTTCCCCAATAAAATGTTTTACCTATTATGTCATGCTACCCCATCTCCCATAACTATCCCCTTACTCTCTGTGAACCCCAATTACTCTGTAAGAAAAGGGAAATGTAACTGCAACTGCAGGACTCCTGTGGAAACCTCCCTATAAAATGTAATCACTATGATGGCACCCTAAGATATGGAAAACAATAACTATCATACCCTGCTACCCTGTCACACATAACTGGCCACTTACCTTACCTGTGAATCCCAATCTCTACTAAACAGTAGAGAAAGGGAAAGTTAGGATAAGTCGGGACTCTTGTGGCTAAATAAATGTCTGCTTATATTCTTTGAACCCCAATTTCCCCTGAAAGGGGAGCTGTAGGTATTTTAAAATGTAGGATAAATAGGGGACTCTTGTGGCTAACTCCTCCTTAAATGTTATTGCTGCGGGGCAATCACAAGATATGAAAAACTTTTCCTATCATACCGTTCTACCCTGTCACACATGTCTGGCAACTTACCTTCTGTGAACCCTAATTTCTTAGGAACAGGGAGATATAGGGACCTGAAGATGTAGTAGTAAAAATATGCCCCTTGGTTATCTGTCATATGAATTGCATTTTTCTGGAAGTTTCCATTGCCAAGATTTTGGAGAACAAAAAAGGTTAGCGGACCCCTATCACTGACAGGATGCATTCCATGTTGTAGTTTCTGCTGTTTGGTACAGGATATGGTGAGGGGGGAGCATTATATGACCAGCCAGCACTATATAATAGTTTTAGTTTTGTATCTTTCATTAATAAAATGAGCATCAAATGGTGAGTGCAGAAATTCTTGATTTTTCATCTTTTTTATATGGTGCAAATACCTTATGGTAGTGTTAATGCAATTTCTTGCTGATCCCAGATCAGGTTCCCTCTCTATCGTGCCCTCTGTTTTCAACGCGTTGGGAGCAGTAAATAACACACAAGCAGCTCAAGCATGTAGTTATATCACTTCTCAAAACTTTAATATCACATGGCAGTTTATATAGTCAAACAAGGTGAAAGACACTTAGTAGTTAGTCAATAACAAGAAACTTAATAACAACTAACTAACTAACAACTTTGCTGAGCAAGATGTTTCAAGGTAAGAAGCCTCAAGGTAAGGATGGAGGAAATATTAACCTACTGATAAGGAGGAAATAACTAGTTTCGATACAACTCAATTATCTGCAAAATTTAGCAAAAAACACAAAACCAATTTAACTTCAAGACTTTACATTCCTTATATTCCCTTCCTTTCATCCCTAAATAAAGAATAACTACTTGACTTCATACCTTTGTTTCTTTACATGCAAATAAACAGCCTCAGGTTCTTCAGCATACATAAGTCGAGGACGCTGAATGATTCTTGATAATGACAATAACAATTTTAGGCAGTCATAGGTTTGACAGGTATTACAAAAGTTATACCGGTTATGGGATAAACGTATATCACTTTCAATAACCTAAGTGTCGATTTAGATATTGCTAAAGACTCTAAGCAGCACATGCTCAAACAAGACATTAACATATCCTGAGTCCTATGCATATCAGATAAGCAAAAACTAGAACTATTATATATTTCTTTGTCAAGACGTTCCCATATGTTACCCTGGAAATCAGTCCAAACACTATACTCAAGTCTTTGCCGGTGCATAGACAGGGTAGAGTCATTCTTTAGGTTATGGTTTGATTGGAGACAAATGAAGGGCAAATCTTGAGGGTGATAGAGGCAAGTTGTTGTGACCCATAAAAGACAGAACATGATAATCAGGGCTCCAAAACTGCAGACAAGCAACCGGGCTGGTACTCGTGGATCAAGAAGCATCATCCTGGCGCTGGATCGGTGGTGCCTTTTCACTCTTGAGGCGTGTATCCAGGTGGGTCCTCTACTGGTCAGCATGGCTGTACTAGTGATGGCTTGTACGGTGACCAGAGGTCCAAAGGGTGGATCCAAGGATTTGTGCTTGTGCAGAGCTTTAACCAACACTACGTCTCTACGCTTGAATGGGTGCGTCAGTTGATCTGTAGGGAGAGGAAAAGAAAGAGAGATATCTCCGTAGTTGCTGTTCAATTTTTCAAAAAGTTTAGCTACATATTGGTCTTGGATTTGTTGGAGATCCCCCGGTAAAAAAATTAAAAGGTCTTTAGCCCAGGGGGTGGTAAAAGGTCTTCCCATTAAAATTTCAAAAGGTGAAAGCTTGTTAACTGGGTTGAATTCTTATTTCTGCTAGTATGGCTGGTAGATATTGGTCCCACTTATGGAATGTCCATCCAGTTGCTTTCCTAAGTTTGTCTTTCAGTGTCCTATTTGTCCTTTCTACTTCTCCAGCACTCTGGGGGTGATATGGGATGTGGAACTTCCATTCTATGTTCATCATTTTTGAAATCTCCTGTGTGACTTTAGAAGTGAATGGAGTGCCATTGTCTGAGCTTATTCTCACTGGGCATCCAAATCTGGGGATGATCTCCTTGCATAGTATTTTAGCTACTGTCCTTGCATTTTCTTTCCTGACTACAAAAGCTTCTACCCATCTGCTGAATCTATCTGTAATCACTAACATTATCTGACATCCTTTGGAAGCCTTTGGCATATGTGTAAAATCAATTTGTAACTCTTGAAATGGACCCTTTGGCGGTAACAAATGTTCATGTTGTCCTGTTTTCCTCCCTTGCACATTATTTCTGGCACATGTTAAATAGCGGAAAGTATGGCTTGCTTGTGTTCCTTTAAATTTTGGGCACAAAAACACTTATTTCTTGTGTTGTGGTTTTAATACTCTTATGTCCTATACCATGGATTTGAAAAACAATGGGGGGTACTGCTATTTGGGGCACCCCTGCTATCCTTCCTTTTGACCAGATTCAAGTGGAAGCATATTTTACACTTGGATGTTAGGATAACTTCAAACCCGACAACCTTTGTGCTGTTATGTGTTGAGTGGTTAAATTCCTAAGCAAGTGTAGTACAGCACGGGATGTGTAAAGCATTGTCTCGTGACCCAAAGTTAGAAGTGAGACACTTTCTACAGCCATTGCACACGCTGCCAGCACACGCAGACAGGCTGGCATGCCTTGCACAGTAACAGGCAGTGTCTTGGAGACATACGCCACAGGCCTCTATTTACCTCCATGCATCTGAGCAAGCACAGCAGCCATAGTTTTACATACAATCTCTCTTGCATACAATACAAATGGTACATTAAAATTCGGCATTCCTAATGCAGGGGCAGAGGTCAGGGATTCTTTTAACATCAGATATGCTTTAGTCATTTCATCAGACCAGTGAATGTTGTTAGGGGCACTGGGGTGGTACTAGGACGGAGCTGTGAGTCCCAATACGAACAGTCAGGGATCCAGTGTCTGCAGAAATTGATCATGCCAAGAAAGCTGAGCAGCTGTTTCTTTGTCTGTGGGCAAGGCAGACTGGTAATGGCATGTACACAGCTGGGAGCTAGCAGCCGGGATCCTGGAGTTAAAGGCATTCCCAGGAATGTGACCTGTTGCAGACAGAACTGAAACTTTTCTGCGACCCTATTTCCCCAGAAAAGACAACAATGACACAGTGTCCCTCTGACATGCCACCTGAGAAGGGCTACTGTACATAACAATAAACTTGAACCATGCTGCGGCTGCCAGTTGGCAAGAACCTGGTAGAGAGCAATTGAGAAGACTGCCAGGGATTTAACAAAGCCCTGGGGCAAGCGGCACCAGGTATATTGTTGTCCCTTGAAAATAAAAGCCATAAGGGGCTGAGTCTCAGGTGACAATGGTATTGGGAAAAATGCATTGGCCAAATCAATACCACTGTAAAATTGGGTCTCGGGCGGTACTGCTGTAAGGTTTACTAAGATTTGACATGACCAGTGTTAGGGGCGTAACCAGCTCATTGATGGCTCTGAGATCCTGTGTAAAGCAGTGACATTCCCAGAGATCCCATCAGGTATCTTCCAAACAGGTTGACTGGACAACTAGATAATACCTTGAATGAGTGATGTGTAATGTATTCTCCATGTACTGTACATATGGGAATATGAGGTGTGCGTTTTGAAGGGGTGATGACTCAGTTTATTCCCACAAAGGGCCCACCAGGTGTAGATGGACCTGACCAGGATCAGAGGACAGACCACATCACTCCTGTATCTACTAGGAAGTCTATCAGGAACTGTCCTAATTCTAATGTGATTATTGGGTTTTCATCAACCTGCTCAGAGATCTCTAACATAGGGGTGGTGGAGTCCCTGTACATGGCGCTTGGACGACTTAGACAGCTCAAAACATCCTGCAGCATCCTTTATTAATAACTGGGCAAAAATGTTTGGGGCATCTAAAGTGCTCTAGTTGTCAATAATCATTTTGGCAGTGCGTAGAGTAAATACTATACTCAGATCTCCTCCTAATCCTAAACCTGCTTCTTCCCTCCACACTTTCCTAAACCTTCTAGCATAATCACTTACAGTTTCTCCTGGCTTTTGCTTGCATGCCAATGCAGTGGCCATGGATTTCCTATCTCTGTGTAATGTTACAAACTCAGTGTGTAACTGTTCCCATAACTTTTATAGAGTGCTTTAGGTATAAGGGGATAATTATTTACATTTGTTTGTTCAGGAGTTGGGAAGGATCTGGACATTTTAAGTTTGCCGTTCCATTTTTTAGGTTTAATGTAAAGGGGTCAGTGTAAAAATCCCCTGCTCTACAGTTAACATTATAGGGGGCATCCCTGTTGTCAGGTTTCTAGCACACTTTTTTATGTTTTTTTACATGTTTCTTACAGGGGTCTTTGGGTTTCTCTGGGTTATTCCCACTTTGGGAATTTTGCAGTATAAATTACAGTATAAATATCAGACCATTATACCCAGTTATTGTTATTTCAGTTGGTAGCTGCAGTGCTCGCTGATGTCCTGTTCCCAGGACGGCTTACCAAAACGCAGCTTAGGTCACGTTACTGCTTGTCCGAGGCAACCACAGCAGTGAGGACTGACCCAACCTCACCTTGCCAACCAGATTAGTACACAAACTTATCTTATATACAATATTTCTTATACTTCTATATCATGCAACAAAATTCTAATACTCTATAAATTAAAACAGAGGCCACTAGTGTGCACAAATTCAATAAAAGATTTCCCAAATCTTCCTAACCAAGGACCCAGTCCTTCTATGAGGGAGTCTACACTTCCACAGTGCTTAGGTTCGTAAAATATCTACAGGGACCCAGGGGAGGGCAGAGGTAGAAAAGAAAATTTCTACTTACCCGATCCTGGTCCTTTTAAGGTAGGTAGATATCCCACTTCTGACGCCAAACTGTTTTCAATGCGTTGAAAACAGAGGCCAAGACAGAGAGGGAACCTGATCTGGGTTCAGCAAGAAATCGCCTTAACAGGTAGTTAAAAACATTTCAATTTAATTTTATTTTAAATTCAAATTATTCTAGTTTTAAACATACATCTTTAATGTTTGTTTGCATTGTGGCCCGTGAGTTCTAACTCAATGTCAACAGCGACCCCCAGATGAAAAAAGGTTGGGCACCACTGCTTTAGAGCTTTTAGTTCCAGCTGTGATAAAGAATAACTACAAATTAAGTAAGTTTCAGCAAGTAGAAGTTCAATTGGAAAAGTCATAAGTCTGATGTAGTGGAAGAATGTCTACATTTTTTTCTGTACATACATAACTTCATTGTATTTCTGAGTCTCATGTTTAGAAACGTGTGACTCAGGACTGATGCAAGTAGACAGATCACATTAGACAATATTCTTGCTAATAACCACGAACACCAGTCATTCTTTCCTTCTTCTGACCACAGAGGTTGGGAATGTTTTTTCCCTGAGATACAAAACTATTTGATTGTGATGATCTCTCTGCACATAAGATACTCCTTACTTAACAAGATATTTATTGCCCCAACAGTTGCTGCTTGCTTCCAATTGTTTTGATGAAATTCTTCATTATGAAGGATTTAAGTTTATTCTGCTCAAAAATTGTGCTTTATGTTTATGTGTGTCAAATTCCCCACTGTGGTACAATATAAAGGAACATTTTTTCGGTAGTGGGACTACAGCATATAATGTGTTTATACTTTAGGTAGACTCCCATTTCTTTTTAGGTTTTGCCAATACTAGGTACAAAGTAGTTACACCTATTTTTTTTTTAACCAATTAATACTAACTAATCTTGAGTTTCCACAGTGTCATCATTTTTATTACTTTTTTCTTTTGATAACACTTTAATAATGTTTACTTTGTGAGAAACCAGGCCTTTCACAATACAGTATTGTTCTAAGAAACGCATATTGGTCTCTCCGACATTCTTTCACTCTCTGACATACTACTCATATATGATATACAGCACTACAAATAACACACATTACACACAAAGAGCAACAAAGAGATGATAAATAGGGATTATCAGATGATTTTAGCAAAGTTTTTACGAGTTTTGACATTTTTGCAAAAAATGTAGTAAAACAGAGAGCTCCATAGTTTTGTCAGTAAGTGAAGCTGAGTTAAGTTGATAACCCTGGTATGCAGAAAAGGCAAGTTCTCTAAAAGATATGTCTATGAGAAGGTTGGATATAGGCCATGGCATACAAAAACAATGAGAAATAATGCATTTATAATAATGAAATGACATGTGGTTTCTGATGTTCAGACAGACCTCAGAGACATGGAAATTCATTTATAAATTGGTCCTGATTGCTTTTGGAGATATAATCTGTACTGTATGCACAGTATAAAAATTAATGCAGGTACCAGGAAGGTATTAATGTAATCCTTTACTACATGGAATATTAAAAACATTTTTGATCCCTTTTCCCATAAAAACAGTGGACCTGCAAAGGTGAAATGTACATATACTTTAAGTTTATGTTTCAGAATGTTTGGATAAACAAAGGTAAAAATTGTAATTAAATGTTGCATCATTCCAATTTGCATCTACCCCCTCCGCCACATGCCTAAAGATGGTTACAAAGTCTTCTACAGGTTTTTACTATCTTGAAGGATCTAAATCATGGCTGTAACAGAATGGTGGAGAAGTCCTACAACTAAGGCACCAAAGAAGGTGAGCCCAGGGCTGCAGTTCAGTATGCAGGAAATATGAACCAATGCAATGCAGCTGGCTGGTTGACTCACTGGCAAAAGAAAAGGGTTTGTAAATTTAGTATATAGACCATTTATATACAATATTTATAGGTGATCAAATTCCCCCTAAAGTGACCCTTCTTAAGGGAGAATACACTAAATTCACTTCAGCTAATCTATCAGTTTAGTTGTCTTTCTTTGCTCTTTTTACAGGTCTGCATGGTCCTTTTTGGGAACTGGTGCTCAAACCAGTGAAGCACAACAGGTAAGAATATGGAACTCTATACCTTTCCTATTACCCATAACAAAGAAAAGTGTGGTTCTGCTTACATAACTTATTATTATTATAAGAAGTTATGTGAGCAGAACCACACTCTTCTTTGTTATGGGTAATAGGAGAGGGATAGGGTTATAGTCATTAGGGTAGTATTTCTGCATTTCTGTTAGGAAGTATTTTTGAATATATTAAACAGATAGAACAAAACTCTTTAAAGGGTTATGGTTCACACTTTAAATATACATTTACCAAAGTTCAAACTCTTGACAATGATTTGTATAGCTATTAACAAATGATTATATAACCCTCTTGATTTAAAGAGAACATATTCTTTGCCAATACAGCAAAAGCCACTGGTTCATAAAATTGCAGTCCTTCCCAGATCACTAGACTTATGTTTCTTCATTCCAAGTGACCACATTGGTCACAGTCACCTGGGGTCGACAAAGAATCCTCAGACATTAGTAAACTTAAAAATGTAACTTCCCCTCTTCTTTACTTAAGGCAGCGTAATGGACCTTGGGAGAATTAAATAAAGAAAGTTTAGTATGTAAGGCTATACTGTATATTGGGCATGAGGTTGTTGTGTGTTTACCACTTCCTCATGCCAGGGCACGCCTGCTCCTAGGGAGACACTACACATTGCTTCCTCCAGCGGCAGCTCCATAGAGAATAAATAGGAGTGGCAGTGAGCAGTACTAGTACTAGTGCTACTAGTGTACTGCTTACTGACGCTAACTGTCAAATGTGCAGATGATAATTCTTTGGGAACCAGCACTGAGGTGCAAGTGACCGAGCAGCTGGCAAGGTACAGGTAATTTTCCTTGGTAATACTTCAGTTATCTGAAATATTTTACAACTGAAAAATTGTTCATTTTATTTAACCAGATGAAGCACACCACAGTTACCACCAGTGTTGACAATACATCAGTGATAAAGGTCTTGATCCTTTTGGGGTTATAGATCCATAACTATTGCTATAATTTGTTTACAATACTCTTTTCTACAGTAATATGCAATATAGTACAGCATATTGTGGCTTATAAAGTTTTTGTAAGGTTCTTGTCACCTAAGTACTGATGCTGCCTTGATGTGGAAATTAATCTTCAAAATTTGAGGCCCTAGAAGCTTTTGCCAGAAGCAAGCATGCTCAACATATTTTTTGTTGTAAAGGGCCTACCCAGTGATGTGGAGGTCACAATTAAATCTTTTTTAACATATTTCATTTTAGGAATAATTTAAAGCAGAATAGATAAAATGATTCTGTAACATATTCTTGATTGCTGAGTTTAAGTTTTATCAACAAAATCATATCAATGGAACAGTAAGCCAATATGTAAATGGCTATTAACTAACCATAAAGTTTGCATGCAATTTCCCTCTATGATACTTACTTTGTCTGACAGAGGGTGGTGAACTTTACCATACACATTCATTATCCCCTACAAATATGCTATTTCTGTTTTTCTATTGGAGTTTACATTTAAGTTATCCTTCATGTTCCTTGTATGAAACATATTTTTATACAATAAAAACATTTAACAACATGTGTCTTTTAAGTCTGTCGCATTAGCTTCAAGGGTAGATGCCTAAAACCTAAATCTGCAATCCTTAACTGCTGAGCACACTATGTAAAATAAATCAACATGAGGTAGAAGGCTATTGCAAAGTGTAATTCTTCTGCAGCTGAAAGAAAAAAAAAGTCCAGTCACAGAGTTACATGATCTAAATTCTAATCAAACATAATTTAAAGCATGTTTTATTTTGGCCTCTGGAGAAATGGTTCCCCCCTACTCTTCACCATGGCAACCGGTGTCTCATTTCAGAGATGTCATGCCACATTATCATCAGGCCAGCTCACACACTCTCGCCTGACAAGTTCTCTTTTTCCCTTGCGACAACCTTTCCAGGCTTATGCTGTTTATTTTCAGTGTCAGATCGAGCACAGCAGATTGAAAGGAAAGCTCAACTCTTGAATAAGAAGCATCACAACCCATTTGGTAATAAAAGATAATTTGAGCAGATATTTGCTTACATGTGTATCATCAATTTTCTGTATGATATTACCACTGCATGCCATAGCAAGAAAAGAATGAGAATAATTCAACTGTGGTTTTTACTTCCAACAATGTTGTATGAATATAAACAGAGACCATTAGATTATTTAATTACTTACTTTCCTAACATCTTGCAGTCAGGCAGTTATCAGCGAAAAAAGACAATATGATAGGAACATTTGGAAAACATGCATTTCTGATATTTTGTAAATATGATCAACATCATGGAATGACATCTGTTCTGTTAATACTTTTGTAACTGAGCCCCCTATTTACTGATGTGGTAACCCAAGGCTCACAAGCAGGGTACTGTAGATCTTTACATCATTACACTGATATACATATGCAATATGCATTTTTACTTTACATAAAAGGGTAGACAACCCTTATATAAAGTAAAATTTAGTTATTTTTGAAAAAAAAAGTGCAGCACCACCCCTTTTAGTCTTGATCGCCAGGGCGCAGAGCCTCCCAAGTTACCTACGCTTTGCATCTCAAGAGGCTCTTGGGATGCTCCTTCTGCACTTGCCCGATGTGGTATGGGCAGAAGGGTCATTTTGTTTGCTAAGGGGAAAAAAATTCCGCAGTGAGATCAGCTTTTTTTCCTCTTCACAACAGGCTACATCACCTAATCTTGCAACTGCATAGTGCAAGATCAGGTGACGCAAGAAGACTGAAAAAGAAGATCGAAGCACCCAACGCTTCTTTTGCTCCAGGACCAAAAAGAATTCCAGGACCAGATGGAGGAAAAGTCCAGTGCCATTGAGGGATCTGAGGGATTTAATTAAAGTGTTTTTTTTTTTGCTTAGTTCTGCTTTAAGGAAAAGTCAGTTTTACAGAAATTTAACAGTCTACCTTAAAATGTTTGCACAGAACTGGTAAACTCCTTAGGAAGCCCTTTTTACATTTCAGTCAGAGAAACAGTCTGTTAGTGAACAACTATTGCTGTTTACAAGGATTTCTAAATTATTTTGCTCATAAACCACTTTATGAAGTTCCAGGTGGTTCATTGATTTAAAAACATTTATTATATTAAAATCGAATGTTATATAGAATGTTTCATCGTCATTAGTCATTATTTATAATTATTGAATGTCTCTTCACATACATCATGTACAATGTAGAATTGTTTTATTTACAAACAAAATATAGGTCAATGTTTTGAATGTATTTGTGAATAGTATTGACAGAACCTCTGGGCATCATAATTTCAAATATGGATGCAGAGGGACAAACAGTGATAACACACAGTAAATACCGTGTTTCCCCGAAAATAAGACACTGTCTTATATTTTTTTGGGCTTCCAAAAACACACTAGGTCTTATTTTCAGGGTAGGTCTTATATACTTTTTTTAATGAAAAAAAACACTTACCATATTCATGTAGAACAATGTACATTTGAGAGTTTTATATGGTGACCCAATTGTAAATTAAACTCTTCATTGATTCATTGCTACTGGTATTGGTTACTGAATTCAGCATTTCTCTTCTTGCACTGTTACTGTATTAAATCAGCCAGCTTGTCCTTACAAACCTAAAATCAGCACAAAATGTGGCTGGGGCAATGATTGCTCACATTTTTATTTTTTTTTTATTTTTATACCGTAATTGTGCTGGTTAAAATAAAAAAAAAAACTTACCTTATGAGAAGACGCGAGCCGAGTTCCTGGCTTCTGACAGGCGAAGTGCATGTAATATCACTCCGCCTGTGACAGGAGCCGGAACTACAAGGCAAGCATCGGCTTGTGCGGCCCGCTGTGTACGCCCGCTGTCTCCCGCTCGGTGAGTATTTTTTTTTTTTCTACTAGGTCTTATTTTCGGGGTAGGTCTTATATTAGGGCAGGTTGGGGGAAAAGTGCTAGGTCTTATTTTCGGGGTAGGTCTTATTTTCGGGGAAACACGGTAGTTCTCTCAATTTATCTCTTTGGTCACTGCACTTAGTCCCAGGTCTTTTGTCTTGTTCCTTACAGAAAGGTCCTTGTTTGGGTGCCCACATTACCTTGAAAACTTCTTACTGGTTTCCACTGGAGGGGTCCTCTAACAGAAGACATTGGGTGGTGTGATGACATCAGAATTAGGAAACCATTTCAATGAAGCAGAGCCATTGGGTCATTGGATCCTCTTGCTGGATTGGCCGGACACAGGTAAACAATGACAGTAGCTCCACCCACCGAGGGCTGTCCCTGGCCACCCCTGTGGAACCAAATAAATAAATACTGCCCAGGCGGGTGTAGCTATTGTCATTGTTTACATGTGTCCAGACAATCCAGCAGGAGGGCAGCCAGAGGCAGCTTTCCTTGGCTTAATACAACGACAGGAGCTCTGGGTGGAAGTTCTTGTTGTAGCAGCAACTCAATTACAATCTTGATTACAACTCTTCTACCTATTGTTATTGTATTGTACTTTGCTGCTAACTAATGTTGAAACTACGTTATTATTGTGTTTCATTGTGTAGTCTGAAAACGTTCACCATATGTCCCCTGAAGAAGTCTATTGGCAAAATGTTTCGGGACAAGACGTTGTTTGTGCTCCTACTTGTTACAGGGATATGTCTACTTAACTGGTCTATCATCCCATGAAATTTAAGGGTAAAGACCAAATACTATTACACAGTGTATGTACTATAAGATTGATTTTTTTTTTTAAAAGCTTGCTTACAAAACAACTTCTTTTTGCCACAAAGAATAAAACCCCCAGTCTTTTTTCTGCTTTACTTTATATATTACATATACAGGGGGGCGGCACCACCAAATAATTACATGACGTAGGATTCGAATCATCTCCTTACATACTCAGTAAATTCAGTAAGTAAAGAGTTTCAATCATCACTTGTGGCTTTAATGACATTATATTATTATGTGTATTCTTATGCGCCACAATTCCCTAACATAAAAATATACTGTACCTGTTGTACTAATAAAGGCGCTACAATTACCAATTAGTATTCTCTTCTTTACCAGGATCAACAGCAGATCCCACTATTGGCCAAGTTGGAAAATATTTAATCAGCTTTAAGTAGATTGTTGAATTAGGCACACATGAATAATTAGGTTTTATTCCCAATTTTATTGTCATGCGTTTTTATACCATATTTTTGTTTTGGGCTATTTTAGGCTATTTTGTTTGATTTTATTTATCACAAAAATTATGCATATTCTTCACATAATGTGATAAAGACATGACGAGGAAAAAACATCTAACATAAAAAGAATTCTAAATATGAAAAACATGTTCTTTATATTTTGGGTGTAAACATTTTCCTATTTTTTCATGTTTAAACAGACATTTGAATTATCTGATGTATTATTTTTTTATTTTAATCAGTAGCAACACCCCCACCCAGATTTGCCATTATATAATCTATAATGTGTGTTTGGACATGTAGGATAACTAGTGGATTATCAGTGGGCTGCCCACTAGATGTTAAAATGGTGCCCATCACTAGTGTTTTGTTACCATAAAGCTACTTATTACTCGAGGTATTTATTAGTACTGACTACAATGGGATTATAAAGCTGGTAATCTTAAATCTAAAATGGAGGCAATAGTAAATATGTAGCAATTAATTTAGTTATTTATTCACTAAAATAATTTAATGCATACTTTAATGTAACTAGTGTAACTACCTTAATCTGAATTTGTGTCAGCTTCCCATACATGGCAGTGCTTAGACTGGAAAAAGAGGCAGCAATCAGGTGTGCTGTATGCATATATGTACTGACAAGCAACATATTAATAGGCTGCAAGAACTTTTAGAAATTCTCATCAATTTTCTGCAACTTGTGTTGTCCAGTCTCTGGCTGCAAGTAGAGGGATGTAACCAAACTGTATTATTTATTATTAGAAAAAAATCAGGATGATAACCTGGTTCTCTTATCTGGGATGATTTGTGTAAACCTCAGAACTTTGTCAGGTTAACAGCTTCCATACACAGCATGCATTTAATGTTTAGTTGCTAGCATTGAGTAAATAGAGATTTGTCAGCACTACCTGATTATTTAGTGGCTCACAGGCTTAAATCAGGACAATAGTTACTGAAATTTGGAAAAAGAATTAGAGACTTTTATTACGATGTTGTGCTTTTTAAAGTCTTAGCTTTGAAATACATTAAAAATGGATCCCTATAAAAGTCTATAGTCTATAAAAAACAAAATCTGTTATAATACACACCCAATCTACAGCAAGTACCAAACACACTTCTGATTTTGAGAAGCTGCACACCTCCCTTTTCTGATGCAATAACACTATGCCCCTGATTCATCAATGAAATCCGCGCTCGCTGGAAGCGCGAAAGTAAGCGCGGCCATCGATCGCGGATTACCGCGGTCCGGACTCGAGTATGCGCGTACACTCGCCTCACTACCAGCCGGATTCCAGCCTTCACAATAGGGAGCACGAATCTGCCAATTAAGGCGATTAGATTTCAGCTGCACGATTAAGGAGGATCTCTAAAGCTTTTTAACAATTTTTTGATGCAAGATTGAACATTTGATTTTGTTGTTTTCTACTAAATAAGGAGAAGGGGGTTCTCTATAATGCTACAAGCTACTCTTCTCTCATAGTAAAACAGTCAATTAAGTAGGGTATCACAGGCTTGTTGGTGCAGAAAGCAGAATCCTGTCTTTATTAGGTTTGCCAGTATTGCCTAGTGACTTTGCAAATTGCTTTCCCTCTTTGGGTCCAAAGTTCAGTTAAAAGGAAGAATAAAGAAAAAGTATGTGTACTAAACTCTAGTATTTAGTAACTAGTTAACATATTCAGTAACCTATTAAATCATTTTTAATATCAAGCACACATACCATTGTACTAATATAGTTTTTGTTCTAATTATCTCAAGGAATATTAAACATGGTCATCCTAATAAAATAGATAAAATGTATTGTTTTGCTAAAAGAATTTGATATATATATATATATATATATATATATATATATATTTATATATATATATATACACATATTGCGACTTTCCTCACCTAGCAGAGACCAAATTTTCACTTACTTGCATGTCTGTTCTCCTGGCATGCTAAGACCTGTTACCATTCCGGCTCTCACCAGGACAGTGTGACTTTGATTTTTGACTGCTGGGCAATCTTTTTCACTAGATGGAGTGGATTGGAAGGTGGAAATTAGGTGTCCTTGCATCTGCCCTTCTGAGCAATCTGGAATATGATGCTTAGAGGATGTCTGCAGAATGCCTATTACCTTCCCTCATTATATTATTATCAGTCATTACAATATATTCAAATGGATTTATGTAGTAATACTGATTAGTTTTCAGATGCATTATCACTGTTTTTCATTACTGTAACTATGAAGTATGACGGCTGTAAATGCTTTCCTTTGAGTAAAAAACTATTTTAATGAAACAAATTAGTTTTAACCTGAAGCTGTCCATCATATAAACATATCTGAATACAACATAGGGCTTTATTTATAAACAAGAAATAAGACATTCCCTCAAACTTTAACTCGTGGCAATCTTCCAGGGCTATGTGTTTTAATTACAGTAATTAATTCCGACCAGGGAATATTTGAGGGAATGTCAGATTCCCTGGTTTATAAAAAGAGCCCATAGAGTATCTATGACTTGAAAGCATGTTCAAAAAACATTTGAAGCATATTCTCTGAATATTCACTGGGGGAACTTGCCCTCCTTTTTAGGTTGGACGTAGGTTGGGCACCCCTGCACTAGAAGAAGAAGAAGTCTTAGAGGGTCATGTTCCAAACTCAAATTTTAGAAATGATGGCACTAAACTGATGGCATTAGTTCCATAGTATGGCTTCTCCCTTTTGAAATAGTACAAATCTCCTAATCCCCCCCCATCCCCACAATACAATTTTCTCCTGCAACATATCACCCCAGTACAAATCTCTCTTTTCTTGCTGACTAACCTTAATCCTATCCTACTAGGATCCTAACTCCCCCCTACCCATTCAGTGACCAGCAGGAAACTTCTTTCTGCTAGCTACTGTGTGATACAGACAGTTGCTTGAATAAACGTAGATGCATATTTGAAGGGATGCTGAATATGTGTTCTTTCATGTAAAACTTGGCTGCCCTGGGGAGCTTCTCTCTGGATTGGTACAGAAGTACCACTGTCCCCTTGCCAATTTCTTTACATGCTTTGGTGATCCCTACACTACCTAATGCATCCTGAATGGAAGATTACCCTGTATGTTAGAAAATAAAAGCGGGGGGTGTGACTTCAGCGTCTCACTGGATGGCTGCGTGTTAATACTGCTCCGCTCTAGACCTCTACTTGGAGGCACTTAACCGGCACATAATGGGGAACAAACGCAGACAGAAAGACCCTAAGGCTGCTGTGTCCCGGATGGCACCCTTATCCGCTTCCAAACACTCAATCCCAAACCTCTTTGCTGCAAATACTGTGGTGGGAGGCTCAGGGGTCAAGATGGCGCCAGATCCCCCTGATGCACGTTATGAGAGACGGATCACTGCTACTACACCAGCACAGTCTCCTCTCTCGGAGCCCTTGCTGGATTCCCCACCTATCCTTTAGCTACAGCTGTCCCTCCCTGAGGGGAAACATCTTCATACTCCCAGGCACTTCTGCAGGGACTCCTCAGAAAGGAGTGAGGCCTCGCTGGGTGATCTTGTCACTGCTGACCCTCCTGTGGATGTCAGCTCGGCAGAGAACTTTCATGTTCCCCCTACGCAGATAGGATCTTTTTTAATGCCTCCACTGCCACCACGCCAGTCTTCTAATAAGGATTCTGCCTCCAAGATCAGGGACGGCTCACTGAACGTGGAAAGTCCCATACAGGGGCAACAACATTTGTTAGATGGTCACCATCAGGGTCCTAGTCAGGTGCAGACATCCAGGGTCCCAGCCCCTATGTTTGCTACATCTGCCCAGCGCCCCCCTCCCTCTTTTTCTGGACAGGGGAGCACATTGCGTTCATCTGCTGGAGGGATAGAGCACCCTGCAGACGTGAGCATATGCATAGAGGATCTCACAGAGCCCACTTCTTGGCCGGACTTTCAACATATGCCTACCAAAGAAGATTTTCGTTTTTTAGTGCTGGAATTACCCTTCTCCAGGTAGAATTTCATGCCTTGGCAGACAGGGTGGAATCAGTGGATACTGAGTTGCAGGCTGCTAAGGGTGTGATCACTCAGCTTCAAGAGCAAGTCTCTCTGCAGGTGGTGACCATTCCTGATTTTATTAAACGTCAAATTGATGACGTAGACAACACTGCATCACAAAAAATAATTATTGTCTGCTACTTGGTCTAATCCAGGTGTCCTATACTAAATCAAGTGTGCTGAATCCAAATCTGAAGTTTGATTCTGCCTAGAACATCAGGATCCTAAGGTGTTTACGTGAATAGACGCGATTAGCTACATTCTCTCGTTCCGCAATAATTATATGTAATCTCTATACATAACAAATTTTGCCTCATAGTTCCATGACAATACAAAAACGTAGTTTTATGTTGCAACAACATTTACAATTACACATAATTGTTCAACACACATGTACACTTCAGAAGTGTTTCAGGCACTTGCTTTTGCGTTTGTGGCTCTCGGCTGTCTCCCGTTGCAGAAACCAGCAGCAGTCACCCATCATGTTGGGGTTGCACTGGCCTTGATATCTTGTTTCCATAACAGAAATGTGCTGGTGAAACCTCTCCC
>NC_092858.1:104217010-104223360 GCF_032062135.1 Pyxicephalus adspersus
ATAAATTTCAAAATGACCTCCATGGATTGGTATATCTCTTTCATTCCCTCGGCATGAACAAGGGGAACAGAAGGTTTTTTGTTACCTTTTTGCAGCAATACAGCTTTCAAACTTGGTTTTCTTGAGTCTATGAACAATCTCCACTGCTCTGATATGTATTCGCAACCTAACTCCATCATCGGACCACTCACGTTGGTACAGAAGCAAATGTCGTTTTCCATCTTGTAATCACCTGCAAACTTTGCGTGATGATCACGAAAGTGTGAAGTTGTTGTTCCCTTTTGTAGCAAATTCCAGTCCTTTAATCTGGAGGCTAACAGTTCAGACTTCTCTTTTGACAAAGACAGGTCCCTTAACAACAAATGTAGGAGGGACTGGCATTGGATTGTATGCATCATGTGGCACTGGCTTCAGAGCAGATATACAATCCGGATAGACGATTTTTGACTTACTCTTCTTCGAAAACCCAGCAATTTTACTGATACAGATATAGCAGCCTGAGTGATGGTTTTCTGGCTCAGGCCAAACCTAAGGCACAGCAAAAAGCATTTTTTTCCTTTTCCCATTCAACCACTGTGTTAGGCCAACGTAACACACCTGACAGCAGATATGAGGTGCCCAGCTTTTATCTTGATCTCCAATATTACATCCAAAGTAATATTTGTAAGCAAATCTCACCCTCTTGGTTAGGTTCTTGCGTTGATCACACAGGGTATATTTGCCACAGATGTAGCAAAAAAATTGTCCAGTTTATTAAACCATCTGTGCCTACTCATTCTCAGCTCAAAATAGATTTACTATGGCCTAGCTGTACTATCCAATACAATGGTTTAGCCCTTGGTCCATCTTACTTTATATACCTATTTCTGACGTCAGCTTACTGACTTGCCCAGAAATGTCCAGCTGCTGCTGGAACATGCATGCCACCAGGGGACGTGATTCAGCAGCAGCAGGCATAGTGGTAGCTGCAACTGTTTTAATGTTCCTATGTAAAAATACATTTCCCAATTACCGACCATTTGAATAGCTATGGAACACCTATAACATAAAATCTGTATGTGAAAGGCAAATTCTGAGTTCAGATTTGATATCATGTAAATCTCATGTGTTATTCCTAGTAGCAAAATTGTTGTTGTGCAGTGTAATCGAGGTAGACGTAATAACATAGGAGTGCATGGTCTCCCTGAATCTATTCAGGCTTCGGATATACCTCTAGTTCTCCAGACCATCTTCAACAATATTCTGGGCAGCCTTCAACCCCTGCTTACTCTTCTGACAGATAATCATATTATGTATCGCAACTACACTACAGCATCCCGAGGACTTACCCAAGTTCTGCTCTGATCTCGGCATTGTTTGTCCTCCTGTTGAGGGGTGGGACCCCCTTCCCACATTTGGTCCTTCCACTTCGGACTGGCAACTGGTGAGAGGGAGAAAACGACCACATCCTTCTGGCCCACCTACTGAAACTACGGATCACTAACTCATTTGTTAATTGTTATTTTTCATTTTCCTGAAAGGTTACCATTTTTTTTTCATTGGACATTCTTAAATGGTTGGTAAAGTAGAAAACACATGTATTATTCTGTTTATTGCTATGGTGGACTGGCAACTGATGAGAGAGAGAAAACGCCCACATCACTTTAGTCCATCTACTGGCACTACACATTATTGAGTTACTTCTTATTTATAATTTTTCTGAAAGGTTATCAATCTTTCTTTTTCTTTTGGATATGCTCGATTGGTTGGTAAAGTAGAAAACACATGTATGGCTTTGTTTATTGCTATGTTTGCTTGTTAGAGTGGGGGAGGGGTTTGAGCCCCTCCTGCTGACATACTGTTATTGCTAGTCCTTTTAGAATGCTAGGAAACTGATGTTTTTCTGGTTTTCAAAAAGGGACAGTTCAGGCCCTCTTCCATTTTTTGTTGGCCCTCTTGGATATGATGATCTTAGCTCCTTACATAAAATATGGGCAGGAAAGTAGGTATTTTATAATACATAGGTAGTTGGTTTCTTCTACGTGCACAGGATTCTATTTTCTCTGGTTGAATGTTAAGATGTACGAAGTTGGTTCCCCTATTACAGATCTGTGTGGACATCGGGATGCTCTCATGGAATAAGAGTAAGCACTGCTTTAGGAAGTCGCCAATTTATGGTTGTGCCTTCAGTTGTGCGGGTCGGGGTAAGATAGGGTTTTACTTGTTCTAGTATTATTTTGGTGGGATGTGGAACATGTGCCCTCAGGGGTCCTCTTCTTCACTAGGTTTTTTCTGGCCATAGGGGGTACACATCCTGGCTGGGCTAGTAGGCGTGGAGGAAAGCTCCTCTGACTCTGGTCATATTGTTTTAGGTTTTATATTTTTGTTTTGTTTGTTGTCTTTTGTTTTCTGTGTTTATCTCTTCCTATCTTCTCTTAGGTCTACCTCACTGGGGCTCAAGGTCTTACAGTTCACTTACCCTTTTACTAATTTATTATGACTAGATTAGTTTCATTTAATGTTAAGGGGCTCAATTCTAATGCTAAACACTGATTAACGCTGCAGGAATTCCGGCGGCAGCAAGCGGATATTGTATTTTCTTCAGGAAACACATCTAGATGCCTCTGGTACTTTCAAGTTTGCGAAACACCATTATCCCCAAGTTTACATGTCCCCCGCTAAATGCAAGACATCTGCTGGAGTGGAAATATTTTTCAAAGTAATATGGGAGTAATATTTACCCTCCATAAATCATTAATAGATCCAGATGGCAGGTACATTATATTACAAGGTACACTGGATAATGTGACAGTGACATTATGTAATGTCTATGTCCCTAACACTGCCAAACTTTCCTTTTTGGAATTGGTACTTATGCAATTAGCCTCCTACCCACAGCAATATGTTTTTATGGCAGGGGATTTATATCTCACACATACACCCATGCAAGAGTGCCTTTCCACGGATCCATCCATACATCCCCCCTCTACTGCTCGCCTTTCGTAAACTGATGCATAACAATGCCCTGTATGATGTCTGGAGGGTACAGCATCTGGCAGAGAGACTTTATACTTTCCACTCTATACCTCACTAAACACATACTCGTTTAGATGATTTCTTGGTCGGACCATGCCCCCATTATTTGCACAGTGAAATTGGGCAATATACGTGAATGTCATTGGCGATTGAACGATTATCTTTTGAAGTATGGACCTACTAAACAGGCTATTAACCTCCCTAGCGGTGACCCCGAGTGAGACTCGGAGTAAAAAAAAGTTGCTAAAAGTGTTAACCCCGAGTCACACTCGGGGTATGTAAACCTATTGGAAGGTTACTAAATAGAGCATTTACCTGATCCACCAGCGTCCCGCGCCGTCCAGCGCCGCGATCTCCATCTTTTTTCTTCTTCCTTCTTCCTGGTTCTGCATCCAGTGAGTCACCGGGGAGTTCCCGGTGACGTCGGTGAGTGTGTGTGTTGCCGGCGGGGCGGGAAATTCAAAATCTATTTGTATTGCATTCAATACAAAATAACTTCATTGAATGCAATACATTGGATTTTTTTTTAAATATATAGATTTTTTTAATTTATTCAATTTATTGTTTTTACATGATTTTGTGTTTCAGACTTTATTATACTTATCCTATTATATTATACTGTAAAATACATTTTCATGAAAAACAATGAACCGCTTTTAAACATATAAAACTGGAAAGAAATGAACCGCTAGGGAGGTTAAGGTAGGAATTCAGAGGTACTTTAAGGATAATCTAGGCTCAGTGGCACAGACCTCTACATTGTGGGGGGCTCATAAGGCTGTGATAAGGGGGCACTTTATTAAAGAGTCCCCCATACTTAAAAGGAGCAAGTAGGCACTTTATTTCAATTGACCTCTGATTTAGGAAGAATCATGCATTTCTCCCCCTCTGTCATAATTCTTTGTAAAATTGTTGACATACGGAACAAAGTTAAGGAGGTAGATCTTGATCGCATTGAAAAGGCTATGGTGTACCTGCGTCATTGGTTTTATGAAAAAAGGAATAAAGCGGATACACTGTTG
The DNA here is from genome assembly GCF_032062135.1 of Pyxicephalus adspersus. Taxonomy (NCBI): domain Eukaryota; kingdom Metazoa; phylum Chordata; class Amphibia; order Anura; family Pyxicephalidae; genus Pyxicephalus; species Pyxicephalus adspersus. The sequence continues at coordinate 104,221,048 of NC_092858.1, forward strand.
GCTCGTCAACTTAGAGAAGGAGTAGCTTCTGCAGTCCCCTCTACAGTAAGGTATCATTTAGGTACTCTCCTGAAATTATAGCACAGATATTTGGAGATTTTTATTCTGAACTATACTCTAAAGTTCATGATATCCAAAGGGCTGAGGGTCGGTCGTTACAATCCCACATAGATACCTACCTTGTGAAGTGCTGTCTTCCCCTGCTGGAGAAAGAAATGGTCGAAAAACTCAATACCCCAATCACACAAGAAGAAATAGACCTAATATTTGAATCCTTATCTTCCAATAAAGCACCCGGTCCAGACGAGCTGTCGTATTTATATTACAAGACATATATGGAACAACTGCTTCTTCACCTTCACACACTTTTTAATAGTGTGCTAGAGGGTGAGTTACTACTGCAATCTGCACTCCATTCCTATATATCATTCTTCTTAAAACTAGGTAAAGATCCGACAGATCCAACAAGTTATTGCCCTATAGCTCTACTAAATTCAGATTTAAAGATTTTTATGAGAATACTCACCACTAGACTTAGGATGAACCTCCCTTCTTTCATACATAAGGATCAGGTGGGATTTATTTCTTTCAGATAGGCAGGAGATAACACAAGAAGAACAATAGACATAATCGATGTGCTTAATAGGATGAAACAAGGGGTGCTCTTACTTAGTCCTGATGCTGAAAAAGCATTTGATCCCCCGAGTTGGCCGTTTATATTTAGTGTTCTTTCTCATATTGGTGTCCGGGATCCTTTTCATCGGGCTATACATGCTTTATAAAGATGCACCACAGCGCTGGTTAAGTTTCCTCACTTTAGTTCCAGGCCTATTAACATTTACAATGGCACGCAGCAGGGGTGCCCGTTATTGCCTCTAATATTTGATTTATACATAGAGCCATTGGCACAGACTATTAGTCAGCACTCAATGTCAATGTCCGGTCAAAATCCTTCAAGATAGCCTTGTATGCAGATGTCGTACTACTCACCCTCACTAATCCATTAAGAACCCTCACTCCATATGGTGTTAGATGAATATGGGACTTTGGTTATAAGATCAATCAAACAAAAACTGAAGCTTTACCGGTTCATTTGGATCAGACATTGATTGATAGATTACAGGATAATTTCCCATATTGTTGGAAACAGGAGAACATTAGGTATCTGGGGGACCAGTTGACCCCCTCATACCAATCTCTTTATAAAGCGAACTATTCTAAACTGTTCCAGGACATTAAATCACTTAAATCATGACCAAATGGTGCACTCTCCGTATATCTTTCTTTGGGCTTATTGCCCTTGTTAAAATGTCCGTCCTACCAAAACTGCTCTATCTTTTTGAAACCTTACAGGTGAATGTACCATGTGCAACCTTGGGGCACATTCAAGCTGAAGTACTTAGCTTCATTTGGGATTATAAGCATCACCTTCTTCCCAAATCTGTATTATGTTCGTTGAAAAATAGGGGGGTTTAAGGGTATCAGACTACCTCATGGACCACTTTAAGGGCTTACAACAGATGGACGGAGGTAGAGAAACTTTGGCTTGGCCTTGCACATCCTAACTCGATGTTGTGGGGCTCCCCACACTATAAACCTGACTCATCCCTATTGAGACCTATGCACCTATAGTATGTTTACTAGATGAATTTGGCTTTGTAGTAAAGAAAAGTTCTGTCTTGCCTCTCCCAAATCCTTACTAACTGACTTTCTATATAACCCTCAAATCCCAGATAGCTCGACTAGGCGTATGATTTTTCCCCTGGGTTTCTAAAAAGATTTTCTGTTTTGGATATATTTCTAATCCAGTAACCAGGGAATTATTGCCCCTTGCTGATCTACAATCCAAATTTAAACTACCTTCATCTGCCATATACAGCTATTTATAAATCCGTAATTTTGCCCAAAGTTTCACTAGAGTCTTTGGACCAGATTCATCAAGCAAAATCGGAAGTTTGTTTGCGTGTGCGTATTCGCGATTCAGCATCGGACCCCTCTAACCTATTTATGAACAAATTTTCAGCTGTCGAGAATACGCTGGCAATATCTCCCAGCATTTATCAACTGAAATGATCTGGCACTTCGAGGTGCGCATCTCTGGCAGCTTGACACTAAAAAGCTTGCATTAAAAGTCAATCTTTCCCTAACAAAACATTCTTTCAAATGGCACACATCCTCCAGTTAGCCCTAAATAAAAATATATGATGTGTTAAAATGTTCCAAACATATTATTATTAGCTCATTTTAGCTTAGAAATAAGCATGTTTTTAAATGACCTAATATTTTCATGTTAGGAAAGAGTTAACTAATTTC
>NC_092858.1:104228793-104289545 GCF_032062135.1 Pyxicephalus adspersus
ATATATATAAATATTTTCATATTTAGGCTGGGTCTACATGGACTTTTTAAAAATGCATGTAAATGTTTCTGCCAGCCATGTTTATATGCTTTTTTATGAACTTTTACAAGCGATTGTAAGCCTTTTAAAAACGCTGTTGAAAACAATGGGGGCTTTTTTAAGTGTTTTTAGCAGGACTTTGGAATCTGGAAACCTCCTTTAAGAAGGGGACTCCCAGATCACCGCAACCCCACCCTGGGGAATGAGTACAGGGGTACATAAACCCCTTACTCATTCCCTGAAAGGGTAGAAAAATATGTGTAAAAAATAAGAGGTGGTTTTAATGTTAAAGTAATTTAATAAATGTGTGTGTTTAGTGTAACTTTTAAACTTTTATTTTTTAACAGGTTATCCCCCAATGAATGGATGATTCCTACAGCTGCATTCATGTCATGAGCACAGCTGTGGGACTCATGACAGTGTGGGATCCTCAGGCACTAGGGGTTAAATGAGGACAAGTCTCCGCATTCACCTCTAGTGCTCCGTGGATGGCTGAGCAGAAGGAAACCCTAATGACGGCTCAAGCATCATCCCTTTGTTCAGCCAATCACAGAGCACTAGACTTAAGTGGGGAGACTTGTCCTCATTTAACCTCTAGTGCCTGGGGATCCCACACAAAAATCTGTATTACGTTCGTTGAAAGGCGAACAAGGAGATCATCATAGGCAGGAAGAGGAGAAGGAGGAGGAAGAAAAGGAGAAGGAGGTTGCAGAGCACCCTCAAAGGAAGGTAGAGGGAGGAAGAGGGTAAAAGCTGCCAACACCCTGCAGTCTTCACGTACCAGTCAGGCAACTCATAGTCGTCCATCGTCGGCAGCTGTCACCACAGGTGTGCCTCAACAACTGCGTACTGCCACCATGAGCTCCAGCTCCAGAGCACCTTTCGGCCCAGTTCAATGTTCCCCCATCTGGGCATGCTTAAGTTGCTAGATCTTCCTCCGCTGCCTCTCCTTCTTCTGCCACCAAAGGTCCCCATGCTGCTGCCAGCAATTTGAGTGGGGGATGTAGCCGAGCATTACAGTTTTCAGGCTCCACCAGTGGTGAGGAGGAGCTCCAACTAAGATCGGCTGGTGTTTGTCGCATTGCTAGCACTCAAGACCAGGCATCATTGCCATCCCCCACACCTTCTACCCGATCATCCAATGTTTCTGTGGTTAGCATTAGCAGTATCCAACCTTCCATCCCCCAGATGCTGGAGCGCAAGAGGAAATATTGCCCAAATGACCCCAAAACAAAGCTAATCAATGCGGAAATTGCACAGCTGATTGCGTTTGAGCTCCTCCCTTAACAGCTGTTGGACTTCAATGCACATCGATATGCAGTCCTCTGTGCGAACCCACAGTACGTAATGCCCAAGCTGCAGTATTTTGCACAAAAATGTGTTCCTGCTTTGCATGAACATGTGCAGAGCAATGTGTCCTGACCCTGCAGCACGGACTGGGAAGATATATTTCATATCATATATTTCAGGCTTGGATCGGCAATGACTTCAACACACCCTCTGCAGAGTGTACTGATTAGTCGGCAACTGCTGCACAGCCTGCTGACACTGGAAGAGCACTTTCAAAGCCTTTTTCATCTCCTTCTCCTCCTCCCCCTTGTGGCCCTCTACCTCATCTCTGTCTCTGAGGCCTAAAACTTGCAATGGAGCTGTGTAACTGGCTAATTTTTGCATGGATGACCTCCCTTGGGGCCCTCTGCTTCTATCTACTTTAAGGCCTATATAACTTGTAATGGAGCTGTGTGACTGGCTAGTTTTTGTATCGAGGACCTCCCTCGGAGCCCTCTGCCTCCATCTACTTTGAGGCCTATATAACTTGTAACGGAGCTGTGTGACTGGCTACTTTTTGTACGGAGCTTCTCTTGCTCAGGGCACTCTGCCTCTATCTACTGTGAGGCCTATATCACTTCTTGTAACGGAGCTGTGTAACTGGCTAATTTTTGTATGGAGGACCTCCCTCGAGGCATATAATATATATTAAAACAACAATTGCAGCCAATCTTACTATAAATGAAGCAATTGTTCTAATTAGTATAATGTAACATAAAAATGTAGCACTTACAAAATAAAACATCAAGCACTAAAGATTCAAATTGACCTATAATAGACTGTGGATGCGCAAGGGACCAGGTGTGCCCTAATTGATTGCCATGACATCATCAATAACAGAGCTTAACAGATCCACCTCAGTGGAGCTGAAAACAAATCACCTTAATTGGCGAATTCTTGATCCCACTGCTCAATTATCAAACCGGCTCGCGGTAATGTGCAGTGTCCAGCGGAGCATAAATTCGCTAAGCAAGCTTACGTGCATTCGCGTTATATTTTTCTTTTCACCTCCTATGTTGTTTGAATGTGTATGTGCAGGAGGTCCATCTCGTAGAGGGCTGATCTCGGAGATTTACTGGATATTGACCACTGAACCTGCAGTGCCTTTAGTCAAGCATGCTTATATGACTAACTGGGGGACCATTCTAGGCAGGGAACTCCGTCCAGAGCTGTGGCAAGTTATATAGGATAAAGCTCATAAGAGTTCCGTATGTATGCTTTATAGGGAAAATGCATATAAAATTCTTATGCATTGGTACTATACCCCAGACAGGCTTCACTCCATATAGCCATCTTGCAGTAATATGTGCTTGAGGTGTGATTCTCAAGTGGGCACCCTGTTTCATATTTTTTGGAACTGTTCTAAGATAGTGCCTTACTGGAACAGGGTGAACACTTTGCTCACTGGACACTGGAAATCTCTATTAGTTTAGATCCGGTGACCCATTTGCTGAATGTCCCCATAAATGAACATTCTAAATCGAGGTAGGCACTTTTGGCACAAATTCTCACGACGACCAGATGCTTCATCATAGTGCATTGGAAAGCACCCACTCCGCCCTCTGTTGCGAATTTGAGCACACTTGTATGGGATATTTGGCTAATGAAACATCTATCTGCTGGGCTCAATAACAGACTGGAGAAATTAGAGGAAATGTGGGCCCCATTGGATTACGCAATTGATACTGTAAATATTTATTATGGATTAACTGTAATTCTTTCTCTGTTGTTCATTTGAACTTCAGATACGGTTGGTTGGACCAGTTGTTTCCCTAGTGAGATCTTGGACTTTTCCCTGTTCTCATCTTTTCTTCTTTTTCCTTCTTTCTTTTCCCATTTTTTGATTTTGCAAAGGTGTTTATTTAAGAATGCTCAATTTTTATATTTGATGGTGGACAAGTAATAAATATGTATTGATATGATTGATACAAAGGTTTAGAAAAAACATGTGTATTTGTAATCTTGCCTTTGTTCCTGTGGATTTGTATGTATTTCAAAATTTTTATTTTTATGTTTTGACATCATTCTACATTTTACGCCTACCTTTTTTTTTCTTCTATTGTTTAATATATGTTTTATTCGTTTTTTGTGATCCGGTATTGTTGTATTTTTATATATGTTAAAATCTTTATTAAAAATTACATTTAAAAAAATAAAAAAATAAAAGCAGGCTAACAGAAAATGTAACCCAAAAGGTAGGGGCAAATGTGTTTATTTTGAATTCCCACATAAGCTTTTATTTTTTATGCATCCCTGACATATTGATATTTCAGTGGTGTGTAGTGATAAAAAAAATAGCCTGAGGCTCTGGGTTTGCGTCTTAAAAATGTTTATTTAGTGTTATTCAAGTTTTCTAATACCTAATGAAATTAATATGTTTGTTGTAAGAGGACTGGAGTGCTTGGTTTACTAAGGTATGTAGAGATGTGAAGGGAGCCTAAGTAAACGTGCAATCTTGAATTATCCAATCTTGTAAGATAGGTGCTTATTTTTTAAAGTCCTGCACATTATTGGATGACTAAAGTGAACAGAGCTTAATTTTAAATTACTTTACTTCACATTCATCTTTTAGTAAATCCAGGAATGATATAGTTTACATAGTTTTCATTTTTTATTTTATATTTTATTCTACATTTACAAACTGTCTTTTTGACTTTTGTCACCAAAATATAATAGCACTAGAGAATATTAATTTAGCAAATGTTGTAAAATTGTAAAATTGCAATAATATTTATACTAAACCTAAAACTTACAGCTCATCGCACCAGCTTAAAGTACCTTAAAGACTTTTACATTTTTATATATCTATAAAATGACCATTTAAAAAAAATCCCCTAACAATGGTACATGCAGGAATTTCACATTTAGGAATAGGTTTCTAAGATCACCCTACTTTACAGCTGTATTTATTTGTGCATTATTAGAAAACCATCTAATGTACCACTTAAGCATCAGCATATCTCAAGGGACATGAAATATCACTTTAATGTCCCAACTTTAATGTACTCTTCTGTAGCCTTCAACTCCCCAATATTTACCTCTAGCATGGTAATATTTGAAATACATTAAACTAAGTGTACAATATCGTATGTATTATTGCAGATATAAGCTATGATATTGTTTTATTATAAGCATTTTTAATAATATTATTTATATGATTTTTTCTCTGTTGCACACTAATTGTTGTGCTATGCAAATATTTCACTTTACATTATATAGTAAACAGGTGATTATAGTATAAAATACATGAGTGTATGCAAGATGCTGCCTATAATACACACCATCAGTTGTCAGAATCCTTGTGTGGTTAAACTGGTCATCTGCTGTACAGTAAGTCAGTGCAAGTGCTAGGTGACAAAGATATATAGAGGGAGCTTTTATTATGAAGTGGAGGAGGGGAATAGGGAAAAACCGAAGCATAAATCATTATTGGCGAACATCTCAGCTAAGAGCTCGCATGTCGCTTGCTGCTGCTTGTAGTGCAGCCCAGACATAAATCATAATTCCACTACAATAGATCCCTTGTAGCCGCCATCAGGAAAAGAGTTTGGTTTTATTGATTTTTTGACACAAGGGCCCCGGCAAGGGCTGCTGTGAATCATTATGAAATGAAACTGATAAAGAATTCATGGAATACTAAATAAATTTTACGAGCACGTTGTAAGTTTTTGATGCATGGGGAGCGGAAAATGAAGACTAATGATATAAAAATTATAAAGCATGCTGAGTATTATTATACTACTATTGATTCTGTTCAGACTATACATTCAAATCAAAGCATGCCTATTACAAAAAAAGTTACACATACACTGGATTTTTGAATGCAGCATCTATGGCACTCTTCTGTAATTTACCCTTTAATTTTCAGGTGATTATGTATCATATATCTTAGAACACAGTACATATTACCAGAAGTAGTGTTTTGATGTTTGAATCTAAATATACCTATTCATTTCATGAGGCTGGCCCTTCAAAGCAAAGTTTGATGGAACAGTTTTGCATTTTTTACATATAATAAAAAAAGAAAAATACAGAACATGAAACTTTGGCAAATGGTTGTTTGAAAATTTGCATCACAGCCAGTCACGTGCAAAACTGATTACCAGCAGTGCAGTGTATCAATCCCAGGTACCTTGTAGCAGTTTTCTGTGCCTCTGAGAGCCACATGGTTTTACACCAAAGGTCTAAAAGAGTCCTTAATATATATATATATATATATATATTTATATATATATATATAATCTGTGTATTAAACTGTTTGTTTTTTATTTTGCTATGGCTAAAAAAAATGCTTTTGCCCATATAAAATGGCAGTATTATTTTAGTGGATAAACCTAAAGTATGACATGGTACGCTACTAAAAATTCAAATTCTTTAAATTCTATTTGATTGCAAGGAATTTCAAACACTGCTACACATTCACATAACCAATATTTGTTCACAGCATGTGCATTCAGTAATATAGATCTGTGAAATAGCCAGCTACTAGCAATTGAGCAATAGTTAGTGAACCAATCCAGGAGGGTGCGCTCATGTGTATGCTAATTACACTATGGGCATACATACACTTTGGTAGTGTTGTGTAACTGACAATGTACAGTCATAGCATGATGACAAAATATTTTATTTTAAAATAAGTGTTCTGTTTATTCTGTACATGCTATTTAATGCACAATATATTTTCATCAATTTACCTAATATTTATTATACAGGTACATTAACAGAAAATTTGAGAATGGTGTATACATTCCAATACCTACATTTCTAAGCAAACAAATTAGGTCTACAGCACTCTCTGCCTGGCTTTTGCAAATGCTAATTAACACATGATGAGGGTAGCTCGGACTTTCTAGCCCAGCCTTCACCACCACCATCAGAACCTCCGCCTCCCCCTGACCCCCCACCTTCTTACCAAACACTCCCCCACTATTAAATACCCAGACACCAATCTTGGATTTAAATTGGCTGGCAAGCAGCCGTTTATTTAAACACCATTAAATAAATTAACCATTCAAGTAATTAACAAATATCCAATAATGAATAAATAAATAAATTAAATACATTTACACTTTTGATATGCAAGCATACATTAACATAACACTCCATTATTATTATTTTTACTTAACCGGGATTATATAACGCAAACATATTACATTGAATATAACCTATTTAACCAACAACCTAATTCCTCCCTTTTATTAATACCTAACCATAACAACAAGCCAAACCAACCACAGCTCAACGCCCCAACTTGAAATTTAAACAAAATCATTCCCTCCCATTTCAAAGGCAAATTCTCCCACTCATGCCCAGTAACCACCAGCTGCCCCTGCTAACTGACTCAATGTACCCCACCAACTCCAGAATCACCTGCCACCGAAATCCACAACTCATTAACAACATCCACACCCGGTCTACCACTAACACCACACTCACAACATACTCCAGAATATGCTTGCCACTGCACGCCCCCCTCAAAGCAAACGTAAAGACATTATGTTACCAACATCTCAACACAAATAGACATAACAGCCGGAGCCGGGCCAGAGGCAAGGGCAAAACTGAACTGTATATCCTCCCACTATGCTGAAACCAGCCACAGTACTGATCCCAGGGGATAATGAAGCATACCACCCCATTGAACAGCCACAAGGGAGCAATAAAGAATACCATCCCAAAATACTGACATCAGGGACTAATACTGTATACCATCCAACAATATTGACAACGAAGTAATAAAGTATAGGATACCCCATAGCACTGACACCGGAGAGAAATAGAAAATGCCATCCCACCGTACGGACCCATATAGTATATAGCATATATAGGGAGCATATAGTATACCATCCCACAGCACCAATGCCCAGGAGAATTAAAGTAGAGCACCCAAGTACTTCCCTCGGAAGTAATAGCCTATACCATTCCCAGCAATGCCATTGGGGAGATATAGTGCAAACCAATCTCTACCATACTGACACCAGGAAGTAATAGCATATACTCTCCCACCATACTGACACCCAAGAGAATCAGACCATACCACCCCCCCTGTACGGACACCATCAAGTAATATAGTATACCATCCAACCCCTAATGATAGGGAGGACCCGACTCAGCCAACCCAAAGTACTAACACCAGGAAGTAATAGAATATGCCGTCCAACACCACTGAGACCGGAAAATAATAGAACATACCATCTAACACCACTGACATAGGGACTAACGGACTATACCATCTCACTGTACCAACACAAGAGAGTACCCAAGCATAGCTGTCCACAAAACCAACCCCAAAGGATTAATTGAGTATACTATCCCACAGTACTGACACTACTGAGAGAAAAAAGTGTATACCATCCCGCAGCCATGACCAGGGAAAACTAGCGTATACCATCCCACAGCACTGACACCAGGGAGTAATAGAGTATACCATCTCACTGTACTGACACCAGGGAAGAAAAAAAGTATACCATCCCACTGTACTGACACCTGGGAGAAATAGCGTGAACATCTCACACCATTGACACCAGGGGGTAATAGAGTATACCACCTGACTGTACTGACACCCGGGAGAAATAGTGTATACTTCCCCTAGTACTAACAGCAGGGTGTAATAATAAATACCATCAACAACACTGATACCAGGGAGCAATAGAGCATACCCTCTCCCAGTACTGACCCTGGGAGAAATAGTGTATACCTGTGATGTCACTTCTGGTCCTGGGAATCCTGCATGCAATGCCCCAGTAGACAATAGATAGGTGAGGCCTACACAACCCAGGCCTACTTACAGAAGATCAGGGGCTGCGCCCCCTGTCGGCCACAGCCCCCACGTGCAATGCAGCCAGCCAGAGGGGGCCCACAATATAAAGTAACCCCTGCTTCAAGAGAGGCCCCAGGCCTGCAGGCCTCTCTCCCAGGGTTTCAGGAGCTGCTCACCCTGACAGCTGCAGCTCCTACCCCAAAGCTTAGCAACAGACAGGGGATTCGTCCCCAGACTGCTCCCTGTCTGAGACTTCCTTAACCCAGCAAAAAGGGGTCCTTAAGGGGCTCCCAGGTATTCCCTGAGTCCCCTGAAAAAAATTGGAGGGATCAGGCTCCCCAGGCACACCGAAGGCCTGTGCCTCCGAGGCTGCAACCCTGCTAACCTAACCGAAGGGAGAGATTCACAAAATCCACCCCCCCTTCCACACCCAGCTACTCTGGCATGAAGCCAGGCTTCACCCGATGAAGACTCTGTCTCCTAAGCTGGGCTAAGAGGCCCTGAAATTCCCTCTCCCTACGTGTGTCCTAACAGAAACTTTTTCTTCCAAAAGAGGGCCTCTCACTTCTGTCCAGCCCCTTTTAACTCATCCTATTCCTAATCCCCGCCTACCCCAGGTTCCACACTAGCACAGCCCCCTCTAGCCTTACTACATTTTATTATCCCTTAACACCCTTGGGCTAGGCTTCCCGTCATGTAGGCCCTGTCCCTAAATTCTTATGGCTATGGGCCACTCTTTCAACACAAGCTTGCATGTATGCATTGTGTTTTATTTTTATAAATAAGAAGATCTCAATGTCAGGATTGAAAAGGATGTCCTAGATGCAAAGATTGATAGGCTTAACAGCAACATAACTTTGATCAGTTCCCTACTGCAATTTCTTACCATGTGACTTACTACAGACAACCAAGAACTGCACTAGGACACACATAAATGTGTAATTTCTAAACCAACATCTCCATCTGGGAAACAGATGATAATCACACTGTAAAGGAACTGAATAAGAATGGAATCATTCTGGATGGGCATGCAGATACTTTTCCAATGGGAATATTATGATCTCAGAAAAAGTAAATGTTAGTGTTATACCTTGATACTACTTAAAAATAAAATATATGTAATATAAGCAAATATATTTGATGATAGGTCTAGTTTAATTACTACTTCAGGTCGTTATTATAACTTATTCATGGAATTTTTTAAGCAGTGCCAGCTGTACAGACAAAAAAATAATTCATACATGTATACCTTCTTTCTGGTGGACTATTTCTTTATCATCTCCTTCATTAGCTGTGGTTCTTCCTGATCACGTGTATGTCAACACAGGAGGTGCAACCTGGAGTGAGAACTAAAGTGAGTGGATGAGCGTAGTAAAAATTCAAGTTGTTCACCTGGGAATACCTGAAATGGCAGGACAAGGAACAGTTTAAGGAGTAATGAGTAAGGAGCCACCAGAAAGGTAATACAGAATATCAAGTCTTCTTTGTGCTTGATTTTCCTTGTACACCCATGCCATTTAAGCTGCTTAGTGAAATTATATGAAATTACTTTGGGTTTCATCTTGTAACTTTTTGGCTACTAAAATAGGTTGCCACGTACAGTGCAGTAAACAAAGGTAGTGAGCAGTCTTTTCTTGGAATAATATTTGGAGATGTTTTCTGGGTTACAAAAATAATATGTACCTTACACATATATGGCAATCTTTCACAAAGCTGTAAATATTTTGACTTCCACACATTGCACATATTTATTTCTAGTTCTAATAAAGGAAGTAAAAAAGTGTGTATCTTTTAATTTCTGTCATTTCTGAAGGTCATTCTATTGCACGGAAAAGAGTATAATGTAACCGATACAGAAGGAAGAAATGGGAAGTCTACACTGCAGTCTGTATATAGTAGAAAGAGTGTGTCCAGCATGATTTAGGTAAGGTATGTTTTCTTAACTATAAAACTATATGGTATCTTGCAGGCTTTAAAGAGTACTAAAAAGAATATTTAATAAATGTTTTTCTGTAAAGCCTCCCATGTATACAAGGTTGCATTCTGACTTTTAAATCATACTTTTATATCCTGTCCTTGTGACATATAGGTAATGATAATATAAATGATTCAAGAATTTATTAACCCAGTAACTAGTAATTAGTATTGTTCTGATTGTTGCTATAGAGCTGGGGATGACCCATAATCCCATGTGGTGCAATGAACTGCATGACAAAGTGTTCAAACCTGTGGTTAAACGCTAAAAACTGCTCTCAGGCACACACAGTGTTAGGCTGCCTGTCTAAAAGACCCTACCTTGCCTTCGGGTTCGGGCTCTGTTTCCCTGGTAAAATCATATATATGTATCAGCAGATTACAAGCAATGGTAATCTGACACTTACAATATTGTTAACAAACTAAATGTAATGACAAGGAAAAACATGTCTGCATAAACTACATAAGTACCCTTTTGACACATGTAACAGGGAAACAAACAACACCATATTACAGAAAAAAGTAATAGATACCTGTTTTTCCATTTTGTATTTATTTTTTTTTGTTTGTTTGTACTTTTTTTTAAATAAATACTAAGCGTTCAGTATAGCCTTAACATTACCAAAAAGCATTACCTTTAAACAATGTATTTAGTTCTATATATTGCACACATTATTGTTTAAAAAAAAAACATACATCATAAATACATGGACAGGACCCTATATTCAGCAGTAATAAAAATAGCTGCTACAAAACGAATAATAAATAAATAAAATTTCAGTAGGATATATATATATATATATATATATATATATATATACTGAGGATACCCCTTCATTACTGAAGCTGGCTAATCCAGCAATCCTGGACCAGATCCATTCCGGATTTGCTGGATCACTCTGCTTCACTAATGAAATTGTAAAATATGTAAGTTTAATAAATCAGGCCTAATGATTCACAAATACAAGCCTTCTCTAATAGTGAAAAAACTTAACAACCTTTGATTCACTAGTTGAATTTTGTTTGTCATTAATATGATCATTCCTAAGCACCACAATCAATTGTACAACTATCTAAGGGCCTAATTTTTGTATATCACTTTTTCTGCAAATTTGATGGCACATTCCAGACGCACAAAAGACGCACTTGTGAAAGCATTTGACACCTCTCGTAATCAGCATCATAACAAACATATATAAACCAATCCAAATCTATAGCATGAAAGGGAAGTGAGAAAGATTTTTAAAAAAGTAAGCTTCAATAAGCAAAAGCATATATCCCTCTCATTAGATCCATAAAATATTACTTGACTTGGTAGGTGGCTGAGTCTTTCCAAATAGCACTGGAATAAGAGGCCATGCAAGGACCAAAACCAGTCGATACGGTAAAAAGAGAAAAGTTGCAGTAAAAATTACACTTGCCCAAATTCTCATGGCTTTTTAAATTGTCATGGGTTTTCAACCCATGCCAGTGCATCTTCCTTAGCAAGGCAAGATTTAAAACGCAAACCTATACTAAATGTGTATGCCACTGAGGGGTTTTGCCTTGAGTCTGACATTCCTAATGTGCAATCAACCAAAATTTTCAGAAGTAAGTCAGCAACTACATATTCAAGTAATCAACTGGAGTTTGTTTAGCAACCAGCAACTGAGACATTAAACAATATAAGTATGAGTATGTAATGTACAGCACAGTGTACTGAGTATCAAAGACTAAGACTAAGGAGAACATGGATCATAATTTTGTAACCTACATAATGCAGCAGACATTGCCTTCCCTGAATATGGTGTCACATACCAAACATTTGAATGCTTTGTTATGTATATGATTTGTTAAACGAGTTATACTATTGTTGTATTACATGATTGTATGTGATTTTGTATTGGTAACTATAAAAAAATGAAATAAAAAAAATTAGGATGATGCAAAGAAATGTTTTCACATGTTAGAATGCTTCTTCAGAACTAAAGGAAGCACTAATATGTGCATCCAATTAAGGTAATTTATAGCCACACAGTAATAAGTAATAACAAGTAGTATCAACACCAAATCATTAAATATATTAAGTGTCCACATGTATGGAGTTGGATCATGATGTCCGGTAAAGATGGCCAAACACCTGGAAGAGGAGCAGCTAAGATGGAAGTGCTGGCAACAGAAGGGAGAGAAGACATTGCAGCACTGGATGGGTTCTTTTTGACGGGTCAGTAGGCCATAACGTGGAAATATCCTATATCTCAGTGTACAGTCTTGGCACATTATGTACCAGGACAAAAAACTCCATAGCAGTTGCATTGTGACATTCAATTAGAATGGCCAAATGCTAAACCTGAAAAAAGCCAGGTAAAGATAAAAGTGCTGGTAACAAAGGGGAGAGCAGACACTGTAGCGCTGGATGGGTTCCTTTTGATATGCCTTCCATAATGTGCAAATATATTGTGCATATTTGCACATTATGACAGAAAAACCTGGGGGCACAAAACTGACCAGCAACTTCTGGCAGTTTAGTTCCGCTTTTAAACCATTCAAAAGCTTGCAAGTACAGCTATAGCATAATATACAGGGCTAAAATAAAATGTATGTACGTTCTAGAACCTTTCCTAATACCCTCAAGACAAGTGACTGTCTAAATCCAACCCTCCTCATATAATTGTGTGATTAAAAAAATAGACACTTCTATTTTCTATAGACCTTCCTAAACTATTATCTAGTCCCCCTGCTAAATGATGTAAAGTTACAGGGGAAGAACTGGACTAAAAAATATCAAACTTTATTACACAAGGATCAATCAACCAACAAGCCAGTGACAAAATGAGGTAGGTCTTACACGTAGTCTGAACTTAGTGCCCCATCTCCATACACATCGCTCATCAATTATCTGATGTCTGTATTTAGCTTTAGACTGCTTTTTGGAAAAATATACAGCCCACAGGACATGCTGGTTGCATTTCAGTATCTCACCTTCTTGGAGCTTCTCTAACTAAGTTCATGTTCTAAATACCTAATGAACCATGCATGGTTGCTGTACTCACCCTCCCAATCACAAGAAGACATTTTTATTGCCATAGCCTGGATGTTTTGTTACTGCCTGTTATTTCATAAGCAATATGTTACTGTTGAATCCTGTGGAATTAATATGCTTCTGTACCATACGTGTAATATCTGTGTTGTCATTTATCATTTTCGTCTACTCAATAAACACAAATTGATACATAAAAATCTGAGAAGTGTACCTTCCCATCACACTCACTGCATACAGTTTGACTCTGAGCCTAAAAGCATTGACAGGGAGAGGAACAAGGTATCAATCTATAGATTGAGGGACTATCCACTGGGCTACTATACCTTTCTGCTTGCTGCTGATTCCCTAATACAAGTTCAGATCAACAGAGACCCGTTCATTACCTAGTACGACGCATACAAGTGGATCACTACTTTCAATATGCAGTCTAACCGATAAGTAAAGATGTCAAACAAATCTCCTGTTACACCAACCAGTTTAGAAATTCTTTTTAGGTCAGCATCCAGCACCTTTGTTTTATTCTAAGTGTACAAACATTAAATCCTCATAATCACTGTATATTTGAATCTCATCCATAAAACAAACCAAACTAGTTTCATCAGTCAAGCTAATGACTTCAGAGGGTATGGCCACAATGGAGTAGATCTCATTTATTATTATTATTATTATTATTAAACAGGATTTATATAGCGCCAACATATTACGCAGCGCTGTACATTAAATAGGGATTGCAAATACGTCGAAATCTACCCAAGAGCCCCTGATAGTAGGTAAACCTAACAAAGGTTCTTACACTTTCCCACTCAAAATTATTTAAAAACTGTTTGCTTGAAACAACACCGTTAAGCAAATATTGTACATCTGTAGTGTCATTTCATGTGAGCCCTTATAATAAAATCATTTTTGCAATCATATAGGAAAAATTCAGAAATACAGAAATGATTGAAAGCCAAATAATGACAATTGGAATGAGCTAAAATAAATGTTTTTTTTTATTGCAAAAGCTTAAAAATATGAAATACAGAGATGCTTTTAATATATATATATATATATATATATATATATATATATATGATCTGAACTCTGATAGAATTGCTAACAAATTCTTTGTATTTCATTTTTTTAATTACATTTTACATGTAGTAACAGATTTCTTACTTACATTATACTTTTTCTATTATTGCTGATTTACTGCTTCAGAGCACTATCAATGTATCCAAGCTAATAACAGTGTAAGTGACCGCAATATCAAAGCTTATAATTTTCTTCAGTGCAGTCACTTAAAATGTATTGCACACAATTAGCTGCCTGTTTTTAGTCTGCTATATAATAAAACCTGAAATGAATTAACCTATTTCCTATCTAGATAAATGTATTTTTTGAGCTTAGAATGTAACACTTCCTGTTAATTGTAATGTGTTAAAGGTGGCATTGGGTGGACAGAGTAATGAATACTGGATATAAAGTGATATACAGTGCACTATATTAATGTAGAATAAAAGTTTCCTTCCAAAGCAGATGATACAGATTACTTAGTACTTGACACACCATGTCTCTGTGTCACTTCTGCTGCTTAGTGAATTTTAAATCAGGAGAGAGCAGTAATACTTTAAAGTAAGCAATAGAGGATCCTCCTATCCAATTACTCTCAACACTGTCATTTTACATCAGTGAAACACAGAAGAAGGCTGGGATTAATTGGTCTGCTTTACTACAGGTCCAATTATAGAAACCT
Organism: Pyxicephalus adspersus; assembly: GCF_032062135.1. NCBI lineage: Eukaryota > Metazoa > Chordata > Amphibia > Anura > Pyxicephalidae > Pyxicephalus > Pyxicephalus adspersus. The sequence goes on from NC_092858.1 coordinate 104,243,653, forward strand.
ATTGGTTCCCAGCATTAATATATATACTGCTGTGCAGGAAATTGTGTGAAATTTTAACGGGTTTCCAATATAATAAAGGAGAGCCTGAGTCAGGGTCGATGTAGGAGACAGAAGAGTATTGTCAGATGCTAAAGAATCTTACTTTTTGTACATATTTAACTGTTTGTTAAAAATGTTTAGCCTATAAAAAATAAAAAACCATAATGGTGTAAAAACTTTAAAAAAAAGAGTGTTAATGAATTGGAGAACTGTTGTGGTTATAATGTGGTTATTACTATTATTTTACTTTTCTACAAAATACATACTAAAAAAGAGTGATATTTACAGATGTGGATGTTTACTGAGAGTTGAAAATAAGATGACCAATCTTCTATTTATATGGCAATGAATTTGACATTCACTAAAACATTCCCTGGTTGAGAATTAATTACTGCCATTGAAACACATGGATCTAGAGAATTCTCCTACAAAGAATATTTGAGTGAAGGTGAAATTCACAGCCTTATTATTGACCCTTTTGTGTTACCAGTCTGTACTTCATAAAGTATATGTATAGCCAAAAACGTTTGGATAGAGTAGGGACTATTGTCAGTTTATATATTTATTTACTGTTTGTGTTCCCTTGGGGAGATTTTCATGTTACTTACTGTGTCCTTATTGAAAGTTTTCACCAGAACAAGTATCTCCATACCCCTCACATCTTGTTCTGCTGAAAACTTTAACATTCATGACATTTTCCAGACAACTGTTTGTCTCTGAATGAATAAAGCTGCCCTGCAGCAAATGTCAGACCCTTTTCTTTTTCTGGCCCTTACAGATCTTGCACATGCATGTGTAGCATCCTGACTTTAGCTGGTGTGATCAGCGGCTGTGTATATGTGTGTCCATGAAAGTGCTTTTATACATTATTAAAGCCCTTTTGGACTTGTAGTTTAAAAGGGCATAGTTAGACACCCTCCAGGAGTTGTTGCACACATTGTGCAACAAAAAGGGACTAGGTGGAGAAGAATCACTTTGATGTAGCTAACCTGTATAAAATTCAACAGGGTATCTGTAAACTTTATTTTTACACTATATAGATATATGTTTTTTTTTTCTGTATTTATGCCAGTCTAATTTGAATTAAATTTTTCTTTTTGAGTTTGAACATTGATTTAGCCTTGGTGCTAAAAGACATTTGAAGAATAGCTCATTTTGTGAAATTAGAATTGTGTTCCCTGTATTTCGACAAGATGATTTCAACCAGTATTGTTTAAGTCGTACATGCAATTTTCAGTAAATAATAATCACAGCATTTATACTTAGTTCAAGTATCTTAAGGGTACTTAACAGTTTTGGATTTCTACCTGCTATGTCCACTTACTAGCTACTAGCATATGAGGGTATTCAAAGTAAATAATGATTAGAGTTAACCTTTTCTACATTCTTTTCTGAGTAAGACATGAGGCCTAAAGCTATTTCGATGTCAAAGCAATAAGACAGGGTACAAAGCTCCTTGTTATCACAATAAATATTGGGTGTTTTGTGGAGAAAGCCCACAGGCCCATCCATGGGTATGTGGATATGTAAAGTGAATGAGATTAGGTTGATGAAGGATTTAACTGCCGACCTATATAAGGAGGGACAGGGTAAACCGATTTTTCCAGTATTCCATTTAAAGGGTTCTGAGAGGAGTGGGAGATGAGTGTCTGATAACAGAAGGGAAGGGTTTTATGATGTTGACATACTTTTTCAGGTAAATGGCAGTGTTATTGATTTTTGATTTTTGATATGGATAATTTTAGTTGTTCAAATGTAAGGGTTCTATTCTCTTGGGTATAGTGTTTTGTTTTGTCTTGTTTGTATGTCTTATTGATGCTTGGTACAATATGTACAATATGACCAACACCTTTTTGATTGTAATAATGTCATTGCTGTTTGTTCTGTCTGTTTTTGTTATGAAAATATAAAAATAATAAAAATAAAATGTTTAAAAAAATATTAGGTGTCAATAAGTTTTAGAGTAACTAAACTAAAAAAAAAACAAAAAAAAAACTTACCTTTACTTCTGCAGATCCCTGTATCCCTCCGAAGCTTTCCAGGATTCTGTATTCTGCCTTCTTACCGTTGCAGAGGAAACACTGGGTGCTGCCATCTTGTTTCTTCATTGTCCCTCCTCTAAAAATAAAGATGGTTATTTTTACCTTACATAAAAGAATTTGTGTACCCTTTATTATAAAGTACAAATTCTGATGATAGGTCCAGCACCCCAACATGCCTATAATTTCTTTTTCTACGTCACCGTCTGCAGTGCGCTGCAACACAGGTGTGTGTTGGGGTAGCATTCAAACCGAATGCCACCACTACACAAGTTACTGCAATGTACATCATGATGTACAACCTTAATGTACATCATTTAGCTGCCATTGCTGACTGCAAATTCTGTCATGTTGATTCTTTGACTTCAATATATTATTCACGTACATCAAATCTGTGGCTTGCATTTTACTGTTTTATACCAAAAATCAAGCTCAAGAATTGGAGGAACTGGTTGTAGTGGATGATGGTGATGTAATGTACAGAGCCTTCCAGAGCAATAGTTTAATTTCAGATCTTGAAAATGACAGAAGACCTTGACAATGGATGGAAAATTGTAATGTTGAATCTGAGAGCAAATTCAGAAGATGTGTCTTAATAGTATCTATTGCTTTCGTACATTACTCAAGGTATGCTGAAAGTACAGAGAAGAGAAAGGTTCGATAATACACTTTTAATTTTCGGTCTTGTTTTAGTTTAAAATACTTCATAAAGGGTTATATGTAAGGCCCTGGTCCAGCACCAGTGCTCACAATCTAATGCTGCATTCTTTACCTATAGCAAGCCCCCACTCAGCTTTGAGAGGCTAGATGCGCTGTCCCAGCACACAGTTCCCCACATGACTACTGTGCGCAAGGGATGGTGTATGGGAAAGGACTGACAGAGGATCAAAAGCCCACAGATAATGCAGTACAAATAATGCCCACAGATAATGCAGAGCCCACAGTTAATGCAGTACAAAGTGGTAAGTCCAGAATACAGAGCCAGACCGGCGCTGCTGGCCAGATAAGCATCTTCAAACAGTAAAAAACACATATTCCAAAGGTAAACCCCATTCCTGATCCACTAGCTTGCAATCCTTTCTACCTTTGGTTTTGTCCCAGTTTGTCCCTAAATTTGAGTCTCACTCCTCCCCCCTCTACATTACATAATAATGCCTTTGCTCTTCTGCTTCTATTGTCAGATCAGTAGACTTTTGCTGTATTTTGTTTTATTCTACAGTTAAACCAATGCACAAGATTGTAATATTAATTTTACCGAAGTTCCAGCCCTTTTTTACATTGTCCGAATTAAATGAATATCTCCCAAGTGCCTACATTGCCTACAGTGCCTCTTACCTAATGCAGTACTGTGCCTAAATGCAAACATACCTGCACATTTTTCTGTATTTGTATGCTGGGTGGGTTTGCTTTGAACCCAGATAGAATTTATATTCAGTTTTATTTCTGTGACTAGGTAATTTGCACGTGTGGTCATAATGGAGGAGCGAGAACTCTCAATTCAAGTCTGATTTTGTTGTTATAGTCTTAATGAGCTGCTGTTGAATACACCTATGCTCAGTTAGGGCTCTGAAGTTGTAGATAGGAAAATCTTTATTTCTATAGTTAAGCATATTGCTGCAATTTCTGTTGTGCTTAGGGCATTTTTGTTTACTCTGAGATGTGTCCGAACCTCTCAAATGTTCACATTCTCAAAATTATCATTCTCGTAACTTGTCAATGTTCTAGCTATATGACATGCAGTAAATGTCTGCTTGATGATCCTGTGCTTGGAGTGTCTCCTGTGATATCACTTGTTTGACGCTAAAGGCAATGTCTGGGGCTTGATAATCAATCACTAATGGAAGAAAACTATGCATTTTGTTTACTGAACCATATCTATTATTTATACAAAAAGCCATTAAAATGCATAGTATATACTAAATGGGTCCAGAATTTTCATGTAAATATTTAAAGAAATATAAAAGCAATGTTGCAGGTTGCAGTTTCAAAACAAAAAGCAATACTTGAAGCTCTAGTTCATACTAGCTGTTGCTCTCTAGCTCTGTTTGTACTTTCTACTACATTAGAAAGCAAAGTTTTATTCAGAAAAAAAAAGAGGCAGTGTGCTCGAAAAGAGAAGAAAGTCTTTATTTTAGTGCTTAGAGCAAAGAGCTTCAGAAAAAAAACAGAAAAAAACAGCACAATTAAAGAGCAGGTTTCATTTTTGGCAGACATGGAAGGTGGGAAAAACAGCGTTTTTTCAAAGTGAATTATCACTATATGAAAAATGTACTTATTACCTTGTGATCAAACATCAATGTAATAATCAGATTGGTTAATGAGGGAAATGTCTTAGTACTTATTGCTTAATTTTTTTATATCAGGTATTATGTATATGAGAAGCCTGGGGTATATGGTTTACATTAAAAGCAAGCATGTTACAAAAATATCAGAATAACATCAAAAGGTAGCTGGGTAAACTGGTGCAGTACAGGTATGCCCAGTTAAAAATCTAAATACTCTGTTATTTTTTAGGCTTCCCAAATCTGCATTTAACATGGAAATATTTAAAACTATTTTTGGAAAAAATACCATCAGTATAATGTACTTCTCTGATCTTTATCAGTTATATCAATGCTATACTGCCAATAGCTGTGATGTAATATATGGGAATAGTATGGGAAAAAAATTTCTAAAAGACATTAACTTCTACAAAGACAAAACACATATCTTAACTCCTCAGAGTACAGAGCTAAATAATGAACTTGCACAGTAAAATGATTGTAGACAGCTACATGGCTGTCCATTTGAAATATATTTGTACAGTCAGTATTTGGGGGAAAAGATATGTGATGTCAGTTAGCTGGCAAACTGTCAGACTTTAGATCTGTGTGTTTTTTTTTTGTGAGACTAAAGATGGTTCTATTTACCATTTCCATATGTGCAGGCAACCCTTTTATATAAGGAAAAAAATGCTTTCTATTTTGGGGAGGGGTTTCAAAACACTTTTAAGCCCCTCGCCTTTCTATCTTGATTGCCAGAGCCTCTCGTTATACATTCATCAAGCATCCCAGGAAGGTTCTAGCTGCTCCTTCTGTGCATGCCCGATCTCCTGAGATTGGCACTCTTTTTTCCCGTATCTACATCACCCGATATTACGCCTGCGCAGGGCAAGATCAAGTGATGAACAAAGAAAGAGGAAGAAGGCCAAAGAAGATGTAGGCACCCAGAAGGAAGAATACCTGGGACAATGAGGGACCCGATTTAAGGAACCAAGGATGAATTGACGGATCTGCCTAGGTATAGGTTAGTGAATTTATTTTTTCTGTTCAGTTGACTTCCTCTTTGATCTGCATTAAATAATGACAGCCCATTCAAAATGCTTACAATGTACCCCAACATATTTGTAATTGCACATGCCCCATTTTCTATTTCACCAACTGCAGTGTGCTACAACACAGGTGTGTGTTGGGGTACCATTCAAACCAAATAGCACCACTACATAATGGGGATGATTTAATAAAGCTTACCAACACTGGGGAGGATAGACTAAAATGGGAGAAACTGGGTGAACCAGCAAACCAAGATCTGAACTGGTCCAAGGTTGAAAACTTTTGCCAACTAATATAAAGTGATTTTTAGGATATCCATTTTAGGTTTGCTGCATCACTGTATGTTGTAAAATGTTTATTTCTGAGAAACAATCTCATAATGAGGGGGTGGAAGTGGACCACCAGAACTTAGGAATAAACATTCTAATTGCTGTCAGGATGTACCAGAGATCCTCTATTGTGGATGTTTTGATAGTACCCAGAAATATAGAAAGTAGGTTTACTAAGGGAGTTTTCACTATTGTTACAAAAAAGATGAACGGCTGGGCATTTCCATCACATATCTAACACAGAGCCTCCTGTACTTTGACAGCACCAACCCATTTCAGAAACAAAGGGAAGGAATCTGTGAACATCTCGTAATGTGTTTCTGCATTTGAGATTACGCCGTTTGCCCTCTTGTGATTGCTGACCTATCCTGGTATCCTGGTTTGGCTTCTGCTCCTTTTTGTATTAACTTGCTACCTTTATATTGTCTGCCTAACTGATAAAGATTGTAAATCTGCAACTTTTCACTAGTATGTCTGCACAGATCTTAAACCTCAAGTGTCAAGCCTGTTTTTGGTGAATACTTACCTTAAATGTTCCTGTGCCTCTATTGTAGTTGTATTGTAATCACATGCAGCTCCCATTAGTTCCTCCCTTTGACCTCAGCCCACTACAGAATACAGTACAGTACGGTAATGAGAAGGTTACAGGGAGGAAACAGTGAACACTGCAGAACAACATGGATGGGAAGTACCAATATTAGCATACAGTATTGATAAGATATTGAGTTGTATGGTCAGAAGGAAAGTTGTGACTGTCCTAGCATGTATGGTTTGACAGAAACTTTTTGTATAGTAATAGCACTCCTTTAAAAGTAACCAAGTCTCCGCCTAAACTTCAGAGTTCAAGGGCAGATATATCACACATCATATCACGGCAAAAATGTGTTCTTCCATGAAACATCCATCAATTCTAGAAGTTCATTAAAGGTAGCCACCAGCTCTAAATGGGAACCTCAGAAGTAAAAGATAAAAGCCATTCCGACAGGTACCCTTTCATTAATTAGTCTTTCTGTTATTATTTATTATTTTTTAATTTGTAGGTTCTTTGCTTTGAGAGGCCCCTCAGGCTAATAAGGCTAGCTGTTATCTAAGCTTGTATCATGCACATTATACTTTGTTTCTATACTGTGTGCTGAAAATGAAAAACAATATCTCTGCTTCTTCATGGTACACCGAATTCCATTACAGACACCTGAGATTCTGAATCAATAAATGTTCAAATAAATGTATGTATATTTCACCTTCTCAAGATTTCACATATACTGGTTGTGTTGTGGTCAAGGTGGAAACAGTGCTACATTTACTACAATTTACTGGAAAATTAGATGAGAAGACAGTTTTTTTTTAATTTGTTTTTTCAATAAAGCCATTTATTCATTTTCAGTTTCAAGAAAAAAAAAATATATTAGTGTATGGGGCAAAAATGAGGTCCAAAGGTTTGACATTTGTATTATTCTTATAACTTTTTTTGGACACTATGGGCCTGATTTAATAAAGCTCTCCAGAGCTGGACAAGATACAATTTTATCATTGAACCTGGGTGATCCACAAAACCTGGAATGTATTTCCAGTAATTTGCAATCTGTTAGCAAATGTTTTCAATCCTGGGCCAGATTCATTTCAGGTTTGCTGGATCACCCAGGTTTACTGATGAAAGTGTATCTTCTCTAGCTTTGAAAAGTTTTAATAAGTCAGGTCCTATCTGAAGTTCATGAAAAAGGTAATAGTGCAACAAGCAATATGTAGCAATATTTCTAAATTCATAAATGCCTTTTCAGGAATACAGAATAAAAGGCAAGACCACTTTACCATCCAAGTATTATTAAAAATAATGAAGGTCAAACTTATGCTAATTTCACCGGGCCAAATCCATAGTAATCAGTTCCTGGTATTTATACCTAGGTCAACAGGCTTAGAAAAGCCAATAAGGGTGTTTCTTGATGAGCCAGCCTCTTGATTTTAAAAGATGAGGTCACATCAGCTGTGTTGATGTACCTTAACTGAAATATCACAGACAATATTGCTGATAAAGTGAAATGAAAAACTAAAATGAAATGAAAACCTTACTAAAAGTTATGTAGGTAACCAAATACTGTGTTTTTTTTCTTTTTCCATTCTTTTTTCTGTCCAGTATAAAGTTTCTAGCAACATGCTCTACAACTAGGGTTCTGAGACATTTTATTCCATGTGCCCAAAGAGTAAAATTGTCACAGTACTGGGACCCAGGTAGAGAATTATTACCAAAAATGTCATCAAACCTATAAAATAGATAAAAGCAGCCATTAAATATTAGGGGAATAAACACATGCAGTAAATATTTTCTTTGCATTGAAATGTATTATTTTTTCCATTATAAGCAGTAAAATGAAAAGCTATCATATTGCTAATAAAATCATGTTTTAGTGGATTGTGTTTTATCCAGTGGAAATACTTACCCTGGGCACAGAAGAATGACGAGGCTGCACTATGCTGGTCACAAAGAATTTGTTGGGTGTAACCACAATGCACTGGCAGTGGGAGGGCAAAGCTAACTAGAACTTAAGCCTACAAAGCACAAGTGCTTCAATCCTTCTACCCACATATATAAATGAATAGCTGTGCCTAAACAAAAGTAAAAACAGACACATTTAAACATCACCTCTGCAGTTCTTGACCATTGCTTGCATCCCAATCTCTTGTTCACTACTCATTTTTGTACTTCAAAGAGCTGTGCCTCTCTGCATATGCGTGTTATCATTGCTCGCCTCTACACTCCTCCTAAAATAATCATTAGGCAAAATAAGTACATGCTTAGGGCATCAAGGGAAGGGGGCGCCACAGAAATTTTTTATAGCCAAATTTACTATGGTTCATGGTCCATATGGTGCGATACTGCAAATGGTGCAGCTAAACCAGGATCCGCAAAAGAGGCCCTCACATTAAATGAAAAAATTACATACAAATATATACAATAATGTAGTGCAGACCTCCGACAAGTGCAGACCTCTGCCAAGGGTCATGAAATCGAAGGAGAAAAAATTCCCCATAGATAATTAAAAGAAGGGGAAACTTTGTATGCAGACTTTGAATCAGAACATCAGAACAACTATGCAACAAAGAGTTAGTTTTGAGGATCTGATCAAAGACTTTGCAATTAAAAAAAGTAGGAGAAAACTTTTCAAATATAAATAAAGTGGAAGTATACAAAAATAAAGATTATTTTCCATTTTACTGTAAGTTTTGTTTAATTTCAATAAATAAGATTTTAATTTAAGGTTTATTATTGTGTAAATTTTCAATTACATATATATGGGGGCACCAAAATCTTTTAAGTCCTTAGGGCCTCTAAGGGTCTTAATCCGGTCCTGCCTCCCACACAACTGATCACATATGCCTGTTACCTCTGCAAATATTTGTCCATTCTTGCTCATCTTCAACCCCCTCACCACTGCTCACCCCTAATTCCCCTTTTACTATTGGTCTCCAATAACCCCCTGCAGCCCTCCCCCTCACCTCCACCACTGATCATGTTTCCATTCCCTGAAATCCCTTGCTACCAAGAATCACCTCTTCACATGCCTTTGTAACCTTACCTTCATCACTGATCCTAAATGCTTGACTCCCAGGACCCCCACATCCATCCCGCACACATTGACATTGACACAATTCTAACCCACTAGCTCCTATCACTGGGGCTATACCTTTCAGCATCTGATTGGCTGCTAGGGAGACTATGAGCACATTCACACAACCCAATTTGGGTCATGACCTATACTTTTGAGAACCATGTCTATTAAACACAGACTGTCTATTGATTTTCACATATTTCAAGACATTGTTTTGTGATACTGAAAAAGAAAAAGTCACAAATTATACTAATAAATAGTTTTGCTACTGGTTTATAGCTAAGGGCTTTAACTTTCCTATAGCACTGGGAAAAGCATTTTTGTTTAGTTAGGTCTTACACTTGTTAGAGGGTAGGAAGGTATGTGGTGGTTTAAAGTCAAAGTAGCTATGTCCTTGAGGACCGCGTGCCAACCCTTTAGTGGTCAATAATATATGAAATACGCAAGAAAGAAAGGGTCTTTTGGCAAAACAAATATGTATTGATATAAGGTGATACAGCTCATAAACAACAATACATTTCATTACAGTACTTGTGCGCCACCTTAGCAGGTTGTGGTCCAAAGCAGTAAAATTGGGCCCTGGAGGGCGCTATACATAGGTCATCTACTTATGTAAACACATATCTACCAATATCTTGTATTTCTGCAGACAAGTGTTGATTCACAATAACTGTTTTTTATACCCGACGCGTTTCGCCAATTAGCTGGTATATCAGCAATTTAAATGCATACAGTTGAAGTCTATAAACATATACAGAAATAATTATGTTAATATTATTATAGGCGGTAGAGAAAAAACCTGACGTAATAGAAGAAAACTAACTGAACTTTCAAAATCAGCATACCTATGTTAGTGTAAATAAGCTTAAAAATTGAATTCAACAAAATATTTGTTCAAAATTGTTCACCAGTGCAGCTTTTAGATCGGTTATGGCTGCTCCCCGTCCTTCTTGCACTGTGAAATAATCCTAACCCTCGTATACCAGCAGCATGAGAGCTGTATCTGTGTCCGTGCTGCTGTCATTACCTCCAGTATATACAAGAAACGTTCATATCCCCAACACCGATTGTTGTACAAACGTGAAATTTTCAGGGTACACAGGGAACCCTGGGAAGCTGATGCTAAACCTAATTTCAGGCCCCTGAACATAACAACTTGCCAGATACAGGGTCTCAAACATAAAAACTTAAAAAGAATCAGGAATCTTTTCTTATTAAGGTGGACCTAAAGTAAAAAATAACACCTTTACTTTACTTACACAGATCCGTGATGTATGCAGCTGTATTGTAAAAAAAAAAATGGCAATCTCACTGCACATGTGGGAGATTGCCATCTTTTTGTTGTCTGGTTCTGTGAAACTAATGAGCAAATGTATCCATGTTGTACAATGTTTTATGTATATGTTTCTCAGAAGCAATTGTCAATGACCTTTCAGCACTACTGTTGCAGTAGAGGCTGTACTTTTTATGAAAAAATTAAAAAAATATTTTGTCCTAATAAATTGAATTATTATTCAACTAGTTACCGATCCCAGTTAAGATTAATTAAAGAGACTCCCTGACTTTCCCTGTTCAGGGAAACATAACAGAGCCTTTTTAAAGCCCAGCCCCTTATTAATTTAAACTCGCCTTTCCCTAGCTCCATTCTTCCTCAGTCCTAACCCTGTGTAAGCTTTTGGCCAGATAGTGTTGGGGCTTTTCCAGGTCGAATTAGGTCTCCGCTTCATTCACATAAAAGTATTTGGGCTTAGCAATCAGCTGCTTAGGCTCACATTATGGGAAAGGGGTCACATGCTCCCCCATACACAGTGAGTATTTTGCAGCTGCACTGATTATACAACATTCCAGTGAGCAGTATCTTTAGGCAGGAATTTCCCACACAAAGTATTTTTTCTGTAAAAATAGATTAATTTTTTTTTTGGACACTAGAGGTTGTGCACACTGATCACCCACCTGTATCTTAGGGCAAAGGTACTTTTTAAAAAAAATAAAATGTGACTTTTTTGGTCTATTTGGTCCATTAGACATTTGACTGGAAACTAAAGTAAACAAAACTAAACCCTAGAACCACTAAATGTATTAGCAGATTATTGTATAAGAAAGATTAAAAAAAAAGATGCAACAATGTAGGAGTAGAACTTTTTTAAGTGCTGCCCTATGTTCCACACTTGGCCACAGTCCTGCTGCATGAACACAAATTAACATTTACTTTTCAACATCAATATGTAAATACTTCTTCATTCAGATATTCAGCATATTAAACAGTACTTGGTTTAAGGAGCTGTTAAATGCTGAGCTAGACATCTAATTCTTTATGAATGACACATGAAAAGAGATTTCTGTTCTTCAGCATGCTAAATCTGCTGAATGTCCAGTTTACACAGATTTACTACTATCTAACCACATTCAACATTCATATGCTAAATATCTTTAATACTATGCTTGTAAAATGACGAGCTGCTGAAACAGATGGTATCCCACAAAATCAATATCATTGACTTTGTGATCAATAGATCCTAATGTTGTCATTAGGAATGAATAAGAATACCAATGAAGCAATTTTTACACCTAATACACTGTGAAAGATTCTAGGAGCATTGCTAATTTTATGTTAAATCTCTTTTGTTACACATTTTATGGTTCCTTTAAAATATAGGTGAATGACAGACTGTAATAATTCACAGGGTCACCCTAGACATATCATTTTGTATTTGCTGTAATATTTTCATCATTATATGCTGTTTTCATAAAGAAAAATATGTTAATCACTTCATAGATTTACACAGTGGATGTTAACCCTGTCAAAACTTCCCCTGTTACATTTTGAGCATAGCCTACATGCCATATATTTAACTGCGTAAACATAAATCTTTTGCAACAATATCCATTTAGAGCTGTCAGACTAGAGGAATCTTTAGTCACTTTGGATGGAACTGGATTTGAAACTAGGTCTTGTAGGTGAAAGGTCGATATATCAACCCAGTAAATCAAGTTTTCCGCCAACCCCCTGTAATGAATGATGTGCCATTTCATACAATACCTAACTTAAGATTTTATTGATTAAGTTTCATGTTGGTGTTTCACGTAAATCCAAGATGTATTGCCTTCTGTAATTTTTACATTAGCTGTCAAATTCATCTTGTCTTTTCAGTGTTATAATGTGTACAGTGCAGACAATAAACAACACCACATTCTGAGTGTTAATCTAATGAATATACACAGGCCAAAAAGATTAATAATGATTCAGTTGGTAGAGGAGAACCAGGAAATATTCACATTCATTTGAAACAATGGATCATTACTTGCTATAAACACCACTGCCAGGGGAGCAAAGTCATTTTTTATGTCAGCTCTTGTTGAAACACATTGCAATACCGATATTTTTGTTTATGTAGTTATGATGATATCTATTCAGTGTGTGTGTTTTGGCAAGCACTGACAAATAAAGGTATCAGCGTTTAGTAAAGTAAATCTATCACTTTGATACCATTTTAAGATGTGGAGAACAACCAAAACTCAAGTAAACATTGCAATGTATTTTAGTTAAAATAATACAAAATATATTTCTCGGGTTATTGAAGGTGGTGGCTTTTTTAATTAAGATAGGTTTAAGTGGATGTTTCTCAACCTGTTTTTCATGTCACTACCACATGGTAATTTTTTTGAGCAGTAAAGAACATTTTAATATAGGTTATCAAACAGATTGTGTGTTTAATCCTAAATGAGTTTGCTACCAAAGTTATGTCACTTTTTATTCCAGCACAGAAAGATTCCCAAGTTTACTCCGGAATCCCAAATAAAGCTTCATCATTTATTAATGTATTGCAACACAGCCAAACAACTGAGGGATTTTTTTTTATTATTTTAACACAGAGATTAAAGTATCCTGTAATAATAGCATGCTAAATAGTCAAAAAGCTGTCCAACCGATGCTCTTTGTCCAGTGCTCCAATCAACAAGGCCTGCATTACAGTAAAAATGTATAAAGATTCAACTGGGTTTTAATAAATTTAAAGCTACATTATCCAACATATACATTTTTTTTTTAAATAAAGAAGACATTGTGTGAGCCAGTTTTACTTGAAATGGTATTTTAAAGTTTATGTTTATTACTGCTAATAAGAATAATGCATATTTTTTATTTTACCAACACATGTTCCTTACATTCAAGCCATTTTTTCTGTTGCCTATGTTACACATCTCCTTTAAAGCCTGCTGACAATATATTTATATTTTTTTGAATAGAGCAAAAAAAGGTGTGAACTTTTATTTGTTTTTTATTTATTTTTTATTTATTTTTTTTGCCATTTGTGTTTTTCCTCCCACTTCCTGCCACAATAGTAGATGAAGACTCCAACAGGAAAAAAACATTTTGGTAGAAGGGTAAAGGGTCTGAACTGATTTGTGATTTGCGACTCACAAAGTAATGAATCTATAACATTAGGATGGCAGGTACACAACATGTATTTTCTAAGAGTCATTAATGTCAGTTTACATATTATCCTTAGGATAGCAAATGCTGTAAGCAATAACTCCTCACTCATTCTGCTCATTCTCTTTAGGTCATGCCACTTACTTAAAGCCCATGTTCTCCTTATTGCTTCTCTCTAACTCACCCTGCATGTTTTATCATGTTTTAAAGCAAGATATGCTTATGGAATTTCCTGGGTATACAAAATGGGGTGTGGCAGTATATTTCTCCAACAGCTACATGAGAACCAGAAGCAGTAACCGTGAAGTAAAATATTATCCAATAACAACACTGTACTATATTAGTATCAAATATATTTGACTTATTGATTCAGTTGCAAACTGAATCTAAAAGGGGGAAGCTTTTTTTAGTTTAATCAGGACATCCAGTCCAACATTTACCCTTGCAACTCGATTTTAAAAGCTGCTTTTCAATATTGGCCATTTTCAACTTAACCATAACCTTTTCGCTTATGAAGGCACTTAGAAATAGTGTTTCTGTGCAGATTAGAGTCTATTATGAAATTGGTCCAAACATTGCACACTCAGTTCAGTACAGCTATACCTAAACAACAGTATTTGGCCACAAACTATGGGTTCCTGAAGTGGGTAATCTATATTAGTCTAGTGTACCAATGAGCAGCTGGGGAGGAACCAGTGACTATAGAAAACATGTGGTGCCGGTAGCCAGGTAAATATCTATTGGCCATCTGTATTACATGGCATATTCCGAAGGCTAAACCTATGAAAGATGGCAGAAACATGATCTAGCAACCTAATTTGTGGGTCAGATTTCTCATAGGCCCACCTAGACTATGGCCTAGGGTGCCATGGTAACAAGGGGTGGCATTTGTTCAGAAATAGTGATAATGGGGATACAGGGCGCAAAGAAAGAATCTGTGTGGAAATGGGAGCTCAATAATCACTTCAGCCAATAACAGTCACTCTGTACTGTCACTGATCACTTCCAATCAGGGCACTGCTGCAGTACTGAGAAAGCTATTGTGCTTTGTAATGCCAGTGAATGGTAGGGCATGGGTGGAGTTGGCACCTCAACCAGCTTAAACTAACTCAAACTAAGCTAAACTAACACAACTAAGCTGTATTATGGCTTCATTGGCTCAAAAGTGTTGCTGCCCATACTACTAGAACTGATGGCACTGGCTATAAAGATTTTGCATTACATTTTAAAGCATACATATTCAAACATTATAAAGGGCAAATTTAAGCAGAAGTTAAAGTTCCCATTTAAAAATTTGTGATCAGCAGGGTGATGTCCCTTTTGCAATAAGTATTATAGGTACACTTACCCGCTCAATTGCTTGCTGGAGCTTTCACATTGATTTCTGGAATACCCGGCACATCCCGGCTTCCCCTGTGGTAGCCAGGACTGATTGAAATCCTGCGTGCCTGTGTGGGAGTTACATCATGTTATTTTGTATATGCTTAAGAGTTTAGGATACTTTAACTGCATATGGCACCTAATAAAAAGCACCTAATTCTTCAAAAAGGATTTTTGTTTAATATGACGCTGGACATACTGATAAAGATTGTTTCTATGTATTCAATTATATATCATAATATATATTTCTTGTAATCAATGATTTACCTCAGAACAAAGGTTAGTCAGGTAGTCACTGAAGTCACAAAAGCAGGGGCCTTAAAGAAATAAGACGTCTATACACAGCTTACATTGCATTTATATATCACTGACATGTTAGGCAGCATTTTCCAAAGCCAAAAATCGTGTCACTAATTGTCCCCCACAAAAGTTTACAATCTAATGTCCTTAACATAGACATATGTCATTAACACAGATTAGGGCCACTTTTTTGGGGGGATAAAACAATTACCCAACCATGATGGCCAATTTTGGCCTAAACAAGTTTTTATAAATAAGACACTGTATTACATATTATGGTGTAGTAAGTCAAATAAAAATTTGTGGATACAGTGCTGGGAAAAAAGTTTGTTTAGCTCATAAAGCAAGGCGCACACTATGGGCTTGCTTTAATCAGAACCTGGGTGATCTAGCAAACCTAGAAGGAATTCCATAAAATAATTTGCTCTTAGTTTACAGAATTTTTTTATCCTTGACCAGATCTATTACAGGTTTGCTGGATTAGCCAGGTTCTCCATTGATATTTTATCTTCTTTAGTCCTGGAGAGCTTTGATGTATCAAGCTCAATGCTTTTGTTAACTGCTACAGCTCCTTTGTTCACTAGTAGAACAATGCAGTGGTGCACATCACTATTTCTTACTGTATATGGAAGCAGGCAAGGAGATGCTAGAAATAATACCTTAATGTCTGGGCTTTGTGGCAGTCGTCAAGAGCTGTACAGCCATAGAAATGAATATGTGCATTTTGGATTAGACACTATTGGTGATCCTGTTGCACAGTTTATGGACATTTAATATTGTACATATTCTTAACAACCAGCAAATAAACAGGATAAGCTATGCTGCCTTAGAGAATTATTAAAATTACTTTAGTGCTTTCTAACATGAAGTAGGAGAATATATTGTTCCACTGTGTCTGCATCTACAGAGGTCAGTAAAGACTTGTTTTGTCATTCTGCTTTTTTGGAATATGACTTGAATGCCCATAGCTTAGCCACAGGATTACACACTTAAAACTGTTATTGATAGTTTTGTTTTTATCAAAACATTTCCTATATAGTGATTTCTTATACAGGGTGTTATCCTCTTTTTTTTACATCTGTCTGTATCTCTTTTTAGGTAAAAGCTAGCAGTACTAGCCAATGCACTATGCACAATGTATGCACAATGTATTTTTGTACTGTATATCTAGGTTTATTCTTTATTCCCATTGATGGGAAAAACATATACACTGGATATAAAAACAATACATCACAATATATGTGAATATATAGACTGCTTGCTTGTCTCTTGCTGCAAAGAGCTGCAATAACGTGTTTTGTAGAGAGAGAGAGAGAAGGTGGTAATCAAGTGTTAGGCAAGAAATTAAAAGGCATAATACTTTGATGTTTAAAGCTGAACTCTAGGATTCCTGTTAAGACCCCCATCTACACACACTTGAAAGTGTTTTACCACATTTCCGCACGTTACATCTATTTGCTCAAATATCTGTCTGAAAATTCTCCCCTGACCTATAGAATCAACAGGACATTTCCACCCAGAGAACAGCCACTGGTATTTTTCCTTTTAAAAACCATTCTCTGTAAACTCTAGTAATGATTGTGAATGTAAAATCATTGAAAGTAATGTGTGTGAAAATGCTAGCAGATTCTAGAACAGTGGTCCCCATGCTTTTGCAAGTTGCAGACCACTAATGCACGGACTCTGGACCGCGCATGCACCGGAAGCCATGTGTCTCAAAGGGGAAGAAACTTCTCCCCAGAGTGATGTCATGATGCCACAAGACACAACCTGCCCACCAGCCTGCAATGTCCTTCTCCTGACTCCGCTGGTGGGTGCACCAGCCAGAGCCGCAGCCCACCTAGTGGGCCACAGACTGGGGGTTGGGGTCCTCTGTTCTAAAATACTAATACCAGCCCACTTAGCATCAACAACCATGCCACAATTGAAGGGTCACCTGCTTGTAAGGGATCTAGAATTAGGATACATAATTCATGTTCAGGACCTAATTAACCCCCCTAGTGGCATTCCCGAGTGTAACTCGGGGTGAAATTTCCATGCAAAAACCGGTATTCCCGAGTCACATTCGAGGCCCTAAAAACATAATAAAACCCCACTTACCTAACATCGTCAGCGTCCCCGCGTCCTCCGATCTCCAGCTGCGAAGTGTAGAGACTATCTCTGGGGTTTCCCAGTGATGTTGGTGCATGTGTTGGGTGGGGCGCAAGGATTGGCAGGAAATTCAAATAATTTTGTATTGAATTCAATACAAAATAGCTGTATTGGGTTGTGTTAGCTGTTGTAATAGCTGTATTTGACTGTTAGGGGAGGTTACACATATTTAGGCTGATCTCAAAGTGGTAGTTCATTCCAGGTAAGGAAACTAGTTGCAGTAGCCTGTGTAAATGAACAGGAGTCTAGTTTAGGGCTCTTCAGTAGCAGTATTACCAGAACCTGTTTGTGTGGGAAAATGGTGCAGGTAGCAAGATGTTGCTCAGTTGCCTTAGCACGCATGGTAACTGTAGAAGTAGCTGTATGATAGCATCAGCCCCTGCACCCTTTTACATTGATGCTGGATTATATGGAGGGAGTAGTGCTGGAGTCCAGAAAATGCAAAGAGACCTAAGTCCACATGAATAGACAAGGAAGGGTTTTTCAGCCCACTGGGAGTCCTACATGGCATCAGGGAGAAGAAACCTCCACCTGTGCCCCTAATGAGCATCAATGCTACCACTGAGGAGGAGCAGAGATAATGTTCCTCTTCACAGAGCCTAAACACCAGCTACTATTGCACTTCAATTGATAAAATGCTGTACAAATATTGTATATATAATAAGTGAAAGTGGAAATAACAAAAAAAAAAAAAGATAAAAACATTTTGTTCTACATTAACCCTTAGTGAACCATATTTATTTTTTTATTAACCCCTTTATTCTATTCTTCCATTATCTTGCATTAAATTGCTGTTGCATGACTCTCATTACATTTCTTTAAATATATGTTAATGTGTACTGTACCTTCAATATATGCCTTTTATATTCTTGTGCTAATATTTTTAGGTTATGTTGTAAATAAATTTCTAAAAAAAGCTTTATAATCTAAGCAGTAGAGATAAAAATTCCCTTATATATTAACTAAATAAAATAAAAAATTAAAATATATATAAAGTAATGCAAAAAATGGCAATACTTGAAAATACAAAAAAACTCCCTAAACACCGCTCTTTACTGTAGATTACTTTTTCCCAACACAGTGCCTTATGAAGCAACAATGAAAAATGTAGGTTTTATTTAGAAATGAGCAGGGGATTTATTAAAATAATACATATAAGTTTAAGGCTTTTATGACAATAAAATACCATGCAAAATTATATAGATATACATAATAGTCATACAATAATTGTCAAGGTATTGATATATACTAAACATCTTGATCAGGGCATCTAGTTTTAATAATATTTGGTTTACAATAAACCAAATATAGGTTACACATTAAGGGGCAGATAATTAAGAAAAGTTTTGGAGTGTAAAAAATGAGAGATGAAAGCATACATAGCAGTGTAAGCATTTCCCCCACATAAATTATTTGTGAAGGCAAAGAATATATCACATTGTGAAAAGAATATAGAGATTTTAACAGGCAGCAAAATAATAGAAGAGACAGGAAATATTACTTATGGTGAACATTATCGTATATAGGAGTGGATCCCCATATTAATAGCCATTAAGCTCCAGAATATCAAGCATTGTACACTAGTTCTAAACACAATTACTTTTACAGGAATATTTTATTCTTATTTATTATACTATTATATATTATTGTACTATTATTATTATTATTATTAATAATAATAATAATAATAATAATAATAATAATATAAATAATAATAATAGTATAATTATTATTTGTGAATGTATAAAAAAACAAATTAGGTACTGTGCCAGTCATACTTTACATTCTAAACAAAATGTAGTATTAAAACATAAACAGGCTTATTCAATAGAGCAGTGCAAAAGAGCAATGATGTGTGAAGTGAAATAAGAAATATTAATCAAGGTTTAGACTTGGTTTTACTGAAATCAGATCAGTGGAAGATAAAATGGTGATATTGTATTATGATTGGTTTCTTTGGGTTAATGTGCTTAACATTATGCTAAGGTAGTATTTAAATCCTCAGAGAGAACAGATAAGGAATACATGGAAATCATTTCACTCCAACATCAGTTGCTGTCAGTAACAAATCAACATATTTTTTGAATAAAGATAGTAGGGTAGTACTGGTCTCATGGTTTGCTAACGGCCTTATATAACAACAATCTCACCAAAGATTTCATTGTTGGTGTAAAAATGTTCATGCTTTTATGGAGAAAAAAATTACCCTTGTAGTGGGTTGCAAATATTAAACGATTGTTTTGTCTAGGGGGATAGGAATAGGGTGGAATTGCTTTATGCCTGACTATAACATAACAAAATAAAGAAATTTATTTTAACAAAATTTTAGTGAAAACAGCTTATTTTATATATTCCAATGTCAATCAAGTTTTCCTGCAATGTAAACCTAAATCAATCATAAAGAAACCCACTGATAAATGGCAGATTGGATTAAATTTACAGAATTAGCAGTCACTTCAATTTTCAACTGTCCAACTTTCAGCAGTCACAGGTGACACTTCCCCTCCCAGATCTTGCAGTGCCCTACCAGTTATCCGCCTGTCACTGGAAACCTCTAATCGCAAGGGCCTACAGATCACCAAAACCTGCTGATCACTGGGATACCTGATTTTTGCTTGAGTACTTTCCTGTTACTAGGATACCTATAACTGTTGATATCTGTCTGTTGTCAGTAATATCTGCATAAAATTAATATCTGCCTGTCGTTTTATATATATCTGCATGTTGTTGATTTTTCCTTGTAAAATCTGTCTGTTGCTTGCATTCTTTCTATGTTTTTGATAACCTCCTACCTAACATTGTTACCTCCTAACCTCATTGTTACCTCCTACCTAACATTATCTTCATGTCAATGAAGTTTGATTGTCATTGATAATATCTGTCTGTCGCTGATAATATCTGCATGTCACTGGAAATTGTGGTCCTGCATTAAATCTTAGGATGTCAAGGGGCTGCCTGCATACCAGTATAATTAGAAAGTGAACAGGAGCCCTGGCTGCCAGAGGAGTAAGAAATAGGGTACATATTGTGCTTATGTGTTCCCTAGTTAAAATGAGCATTTAAACCTAAAAGTAGGGGCTTAAAATAAATTGTTTAAAGAACCCTTATATGGCCCTTATATATTAAAATGCTGGAGATCAGTTAAAAATGATTTGTGTTTATTGTTGATGGACAAATATCAGCAGCATAGGGTGTCAACATTGATAATTTTAGTTTTATGATATTTTAAATAAGTTGTGAAATGTAAATAAAAAATGGAGATGCTGAATTTTTATAAATCAGAAGTACAAGTATAATTTTACTTTGTTTTATCATGTGTATAATATATGTAGATTTCCATGGTCTTGTAAGAACAATACCGAGAGAGAGAGAGAGAGAGAGAGAGAGAGAGAGAGAGAGAGAGAGAGAGAGATTTTTTTTAAATGTCCAGACTCAAGCATTTCCCTAACTCATTTAAGTGACAACAATAAACTAATTTTCATTTTCTAATTAATTTTAATGATAACCTAGGTTTTGGGATGGTTTAAAACTTGTTTAGTCATGCCATCCAGTATTATTACAAAAACACATTCAATAAAACTTTCACTTTTTTGTTTAATGTTATGTAATTTTTTTAATACAAATGGTTGTTTAAAAAAGTTATTTTTAGTTTGGTAAATATTAATGATCTACATAGTGGAAAATTAGATTAGTTAACAAAATATCCAAACATTGTTTTAGATTTGTACTGTGTCTTTGATAAAACGTAGAATAAATAAAGAAGTAAAGCTTGTAGAATAAAGAAATTCCTCTTTGATCACAGACAGCAGATTTGTTCTTTGTTTCCAGTGGGTGACACTGCTTGATCAGTCATTGAATATTCAATCAGTTTATTTTTGGATGTATGATTAACAAACACATGTAAAGGTTATAGTCAGGTTCAAACTAATCAAAACTGGAGAACGCTTGAAAATTTGAATTAGGATTCTGTGTTATCAACAACTTTTAAGGGAATAAATCTACAGTGATAACCAGGTATCCTATATGTGTGTGTGTATGTATACATAAATAATATTTTATTCATTTTTTTTATTCACCTAATATATTTAGTAGGCAAGAAAGACATAAAGCCCTGGGCGCACTGGGTCAAAAAAATACAAACTCAAAAACAATAACATCAAAGAGAATCAAAATCAAATGAGGCACTTACAGTAGATTTGCAGCTCAACTTCTATATGTGTATATATTTCTGTGTGTGTGTGTATATATATATATATATATATATATATATATATAAATAATTAACAGAGGCTGATTGTCTTTTGTCAATCTTTTGTTGTTAATAGTTATTTGGACCCATCCCTAATCAAACTCAGAATATGAAATGCACTGTATTAAACAGAAGATCGATCTGATGGTAGTGCAATTATAAATCAATAAGTCTTCAACTCATCTAATTAGCATACAGCAGACAGGAAAAGTAAACAGCAGGAAGCTGTGAAAATTCTTATCAGCAGGATTCATATTTCCATTAACGTAAAGACACAAATTTCAGTTCAGTCTTGCAGAATCACGTCATTATTTAATTCTAAGAGTGGATTTTTTTTTTTTTTTTGCAGCTTTAAAAAGCAAATGAGCATTTGCAGCCTTTAGAAATAAATGTTATCTATATAAAATATATGAAATAAATATATTGGTATTATCTATCTATCTATCTATCTATCTATCTATCTATCTATCTATCTATTATTGTTATTATTCTTTTTTTTGTTGCTGATTTTATCCACATGTCCTGTGGTGGATAAAAGAGGGAATCAAAAAATGTATCAGAAGCTGTAAATTAGGAGGCTTGATGCTACCTCCTCCACTACCTGCCATCCTATAAATTGATTCACTTATGTCATTGTAAATACAACTCTGGTTTCCCTGACAAGGCTATGTTATATTGCCTCAACTGTCAAGAAGATCATGTAAAAGTTGTTGAAGATCCAAGGAACTACCTTACATCACACTATTAATGATCAGGAATGCATGACCTTAGTGGAATATTCATTAAAACAAATATAGTAAATTAATGCATAAGATGAAATACCCTTTTTGGATGCAGTCAAAATAGGGCCCTCTGAATGCATATCTCTTCCTGGGAGAGGATATTCTATTGATGTTTGATAAATGTCATTCATTTTAGTAGCATCACCATTCTGTAGAATCACTATTCCCTTTTAATAGCACCTGGCTTACAATATGAAGAAGGTGCCAAATGAGAAACTTGCAAAGCAATTTGGAGCAGATCAGAACTGTGTACATCATCATGTGAATGTCCTCACTGTGATTCCCATGCACTGTCTAGCTAATTGGCCCATTAGGTTTATGTAATTACCTAATCAGAGTGGAAGATACTATTGTAACACCTGAACCTCTAACTGTTCTTCGTTCTCCTAATTTATGTTTCCATTTTTAAAAGAGGCTGGAGAGTTTAACCACCTGATATTTTCTTGTACATTTTTAGTACTTCATGAAGAACATGACAAAGACCAAGCACAAAAAGACCAAAGGTTGTAGAAATCATCCAAAATTGAAAGAGAAAGGGGAACATAACATAACTAATCTTTGGAGTTTCCAAAAGATGTAAAATCCAAAAACAAAATGATTCAGCTGACAAGACTGCACCAAAAGCAATTTTAAAAGTTGACTAACCCTAAAGAGTTGTAAAGCATTGATCTTTAAATTATTTAAACTATAAATTACTTAGAGTACTTCCTAGTCTATAGTTTATTTAAATTTCCTGAAGTTAGTAGGCACTTAAGTCTCATGCTCCTTGTTGTTTAGCCTGTCTACGGAGTGCATATACTGTATACTAGTCAGTATAGACTATTATATTATTAATATACTTTTCCAATAGGTATTAGGAGTATATTAGGAGTGTGTGTTCCTTAAAATGTATGGAAAAGTATTTAGTATAATATAGTATATTTGTTTTCTTGTAATTAGCAGCATGTTAATATTAATGAGAATTTTTTAATAGATTATTTCCACATTATGCCAGGAATGGAAAGGAAGGATGTGCCATGTGCCAAGTGTAGCAATCTGTTTTTTGTTTTCTGTGTCTGTTAGCTGGAAACAGTTAAGAATGAAGACATATGCATGCATTACCTAAACATTAATGGTGCTTGTGGAACCACTGTATTGTTGATTGAATAGTCCTTTTTATTTCTAGAACCCGAGTGTCCAATTTTGGCTCTAGTATTTTTGCTGGATTGTCTTCACTTAAGCTGGGTTTACACTGTTCAGCATATAATGTGCATTAATGCACTACAGTAAACCACATTATGAATGGCACCTCAACACATTAAGGCAATCAATACATTATGGTGCACTGCATTGTCAATATTCGCGCATGTCCATTTTTAAAATATATTTTAAAACACATCACATATTATTGTACAAATAAATGTGTAAAAACATAATAAATCACACAGAAAAGCTTAGCCTGCAGTCCTTACCTACACCAACTGTAAAAGGTATTTTAGGTGTTTCCATCAGCTGTCTTCTTCACTCAACACCAGTCTTAAGCTCTTTACAGACTTTATATACATGGCAGAATTCTGTCGCTGACAGAAGAATGTATGAGCATTGTACACACAGTGCCGCTTAGTTTTATTGAACAGGGAGGAGAAGAACATGCAAGCAACACCCCTCTAACCTCCATATGAAAGTACAGTTTTTTTTCCACTAAGTCATGATGTTGGGGGACTGCTGTACACATTTTTCACAATTGTTCTTCTCAGGTGACATTGGGCATGTGTAAATAGTTTCAGTTTCAGTCAGGTAACATGCAGGAGTGTATCAGTTGTAGCCACCATGTTCCTTCTGACATCTGTATTGTGACCTGTTTGTAAAGTAGGTAATGGCGTTCCATTGCAGTATCAGGCTTGCAGTTGATGTTTATTTCTTTATTTTTAAATGATTATGAAAGGTGGAATGGCACTTTTGATTGTCTGGTCCTTTTCATAGGAAGACTATGCAATACAGTTTGGTCAGAATCAGCTGATGATCCCATGCTGTATTACTTTTAGTCCAGCACAGCAATATTTAAATACCCTCTACTTCAGCTGTTTAGGCAGTTCTTTAAGTAGCAAAATGGACTTCATTTTATGTGCTGAAAGTTAGCTGAATTATTAAACCTTTAAAGATTTATTTTACTAAAAAAAGGCTCTTGTTATAAAACAGGGAATCTGACATTCATTCAAACATTCCCTTGTGGTAATATTCCAGGCACATGTGTTTCAATGACAGTAACTGATTCCCATCAGGAAATGTTTGAGGGAATGTCATTAGAGACCAAATGGCCATTGTTTGATACAAACTTTTCCGGGATTACATGTCTATCAATGAAGAAATAACAATAAATGTAAAAGTTGCAATAATCTATACCCCAGTGTTGTTTGCATAGTAAATTACAGAATGGTCAGATTTAATTATTATTTAATTATGTCGATCTTCATGTAACATGCTGCACCAAAATTTGGGAGCCATTTCTTATGGCTAAATATTAAAGCTAAATATTTTCCCACAAGATTCACACAACTTTTGATTTCCAATTGGATTATTTAGAGCAATGGGCCTGATTTACTAATCCTCTCCAAGGCTGAAGAGGATACACTTTATCAGTAAAGCTGGGTGATCCAGCAAGCTGGCTCTATTGGATGACATCATTGCTTAGCCTTTGGCCACTAATTTAGAATTAGTTTTTCTTGTTTCTGTGTTGTTACTATTGTTACCCTTTAGCTATTCCATGTTCTTAAATAGCACAGGTCAACAAAAAATTATTAATAAATTTTGATAGTCATCAGAAAGCACAGCAAACTTTTCTAAATCAGTTTTTTGATCAGGTTTCAGATCTGTTTTTAGTTTTTCCCCACGTACAGTACTTGAGTTATGAGTACTAATATAGTTACTATTGTACGTGCATGTATTTTGTACTAAAACGTAAGCACAATTGAAGTGAATGTTAATACATCTTCAGTCTGAAGTAAAATAAGGCACACTGTGGAATAGATCTACTGAATAATGGTCTCCCGTAGACCGGCTGTCCCACGGGTATAGGAAACAGCAATATTTTGTGAATCCTCCCTGCATTCCCATCAGCAAGCCAATGAACTTTACATCCCCACAGATGTTCCACTGG
The DNA here is from genome assembly GCF_032062135.1 of Pyxicephalus adspersus. NCBI lineage: Eukaryota > Metazoa > Chordata > Amphibia > Anura > Pyxicephalidae > Pyxicephalus > Pyxicephalus adspersus. Next base: position 104,269,406 of record NC_092858.1, read on the forward strand.
TGTGTTTTATGCTGGATTGCTTTAGGTAGTAACTTCATGTTGTCATAGGACTTTAGGTTAACGGAAAGGGCAATCTGTAAATTTGGTTTGGAATTGCCATTATGCAGTATAGCTGCTTTCAAGCTTCTTTTAGAGGAATCAATGAAGGTGCACTATTCAGATGGAACATGCTCTTGTGACGAACTGTTAAAGAGTGCATTTATATCATGACAGTGGAACAGTGAGCCATCACTATTGAAGAACGTTGTCAAGTTATGACTTCATTTTCTGTAGTGAGTTACAGTTACACCCTTTGCAAGCAAGTGCTTCTGTTTAACCCTTGAAGCAAGAAGTTCTGCTTTGTCTTTGGAGAGATTTAGATAATGAACATGATCATTCAGCTTGTGTAAAGGTCTCTGGTTCTAAATCTTCATCGGCCAAGTAGCCAGGATCATATGATTCGGGGTTGTAACTGGCTGCAACTCCAGCGCATTCCTCCGCATGCCTGGGAACAGGCCCAATTGCAGAATTGAGACTGGGATATACAATTTTGTGTTTAGTTTTACCTGAAAATCCACTTTTGTTGATGCAGCAAAAATAGCAGTCAATTAGATGGTCTTGCAGTTCTCTCCACACCATTGGGATTGCAAATGGCATTGCTGCTTTACGTCTATTTAGCCAGTCAAGCAGTCCATTGGAACAGCTGGTACAGATGACATGTGGAGCCCAAAATTTATCCTGATCATAAAGTGGACAGCCGAAATAAAACTTGTGTAACTTTTTAAGTTCTGTGGTAATTTGGCGACGTTGTGCTTTCGTCGGGAATGAACCACACGCATAACAAAAACTGTCTGGATCATTAAGGCAAGTGAGTGCGGTCTCTAACCTTAAAAAAAGAAAACTGAAACTGTTGGTAAATGTTGTAATATGTTAAGGCTATTTATAATTAATTTCACACAATATATAATTAGCTGCATCACAAAAACTAGACGTGCTAGAAAAACACTAACCACAGATTTGAAACCGGCATACAAAAATACTACAAAGCCCACATACAATTATATCTGATGAAAATGACATGTTGACCTGTGTAGTTAACTACACATATACTTTAGTCTCAAACACATCTTCAAAAGTGTGGGGAGTGGTGGCAAATTAGTATTTTTTAGGGTAGGACTATTGTTCCCATTTTGTACAGATGCAATTTTTCCAGTTCTCACAGTTACTTTTGACAATATATATAGTGCTAAAAACTATTGGGGTGGAAGCCTTCTTCTCCTTTTCTGTCGGAATCTAAAACATACTGTCTCTGTTAGCAAATCTGTCAAAGTAGAAGGCATAAATGACAGGTTTTTAAATCCCTTTTTTGGATGTATTAACCTGAATTTTCATCTCTTCTGCATTATTTATTAACTGAAAATAGAACAATTGTTTTTCAATCTATAAAATATGTTGTCTGAAAAAAAAAACATTTTAGACTTGGATTTGGGGTCTATAAAAAAATTTGGAAATATAAAAATGATTTGTGTGTGCAGTCAAAATATTATAAATAAGTGTTTTAGAGGGTACCTAAAAGTTGCACTGATAAACAATCAATTCCAGCTAAAATGGTAAGATTTGCAAATGCTACTTTATAGATAATCGGATAGGCATATATGTATTTGATACTGTAACAATGTTTAACCACCTGGGTGGTTAGCCCGAACCTGGTACTGGGTAAGAAAACTTGCTACAATCGTTTACCCTGAACCAGGTGCGGGGTAGCTAAAAAAAGAAACAAGTGTTACAGTGCAACATTGTATGACAATCGGAATCCAACTGAAAAAAAAACACTTACCTTGTCGCCGCAGCTCATCTGGAGACATCTTCTGTCTTCAGTCTTCACCCAGCGTGTGCAGTGACGACCTCCGGGGTTACCCGGTGACGTCACTACATGCGGCGGTGTGGGCGGGAGGCAGAGCGGGAAATTCAAATCACTTTGTATTGAATTCAATACAAAAAATCTGTATTGAGTCCAATACAAGGAAATCTTTATATAATATTAATATAATTATATATATATTTATAAATTATATAAGCTACTGTACAGTTACATTACATTACACACTACTTTTTTTTTTTAAGATTTTTTTTTTTATAATGTTTTATACATTTTTTTTTAAAGTTTATTATTAAATTTATTCCATTTTGGACATATTTTGGTGAGTTATGCCTAAGAATTATAGCCTAAAATCTAAAATAAATTTCCATGCAAAAAATGTAACACTTTTTTTCCCGCTACGACCCCCGTCGACGGGTGTATGCACTGACATCATCAGGAATCGTCGAGGGACACGTACACGAACGCCGAGTGTTCTAATTCTTTCTGCATTATTTATTACCTGAAAAAAGACCAATTGTTTTTCAATCTCAAAAATATGTTTTCTGAAAAAAACTTGGATTTGGGGTCTATGAAAAAATTCGTAAATATAAAAATGATTTGTACATGGAAGTACGTAAAGAATTAGAACACTGGGTGTTCACGTACGTGTCCCTGGACGATTCCTGATGATGTCAGTGCATACACCCGTCGACGGGGGTCGTAGCGGAAAATTCAAATATTTTGTATTGGATTCAATACAAAGTCCTGTATCCAATCCAATACAAAATAATACAAAATATTTTTAAGTGGTTTGGTCTATAGGTATGTGACGTTGGATGTTTCAAAATTTACCACACTAGGGAGGTTTTTTAGAAAAATATATTACTATACAGTATACCAAATTATTGCACTTTCAATATTTTTTATTTATTTATGCATTCTTGTTTAACCTGATTTTTGGGTTTTTTATTTAATTTTATTATTAAAGTTAATTTTTTTTACATGATTGTGTGTATGTATATTCAGAATATCTAGTAGACCCTTGTTTGGACATATTTCTGTAAGTTACAGGTCTACAATTTAAAAAAAAAAAATTTCATGAAAAACAGTGTACCGCTTTTGGTACAGAAATCTAGACATCAGTGAAACGCCCAGGAGGTTAAAATCATTAGAGTCAGGTGTCTAGAAAGCCTAATAATAAGAAGTGGGAGCTATAATTCTTACTTGAGTAGTAAAGCGGGGGATCACACAAACTGATAATCAAAACCTGAGCCAGATTGGTTTGACAAAATCTCTGCAAAGGTATATAAATACATATTAGGTTAGGTTGAAAAAAGACTTAAATCCATCAGATTGAATATATTAGGTAAATTATTGACTGCTCCCAAAGGAGTTTCTTTTAGGCATTATAGTTAAAGTATAGGAAATAATTTTTGCGACTTAACTATTTGGAGTGGATAGTGTCCTATCTGGGACCTATTGTGATGAGTATCCTGCTGGAGATCCGGGAATTGATTCTCCCTGCTTTAATTATCAATTTGTCTGGTCCCCTACTTTACCTAGCTTTACCTAGCCACCTGACTTTAAATACAACAATATGTGATTTAGTTAAACTCCAATTTTCATTGCAAGCACTTTTTGAATAAACAATTTAAAGATTTACATACATATGATATTTACATATTTAGATTTTACATCTTTTTATGGATGTAACATACTTCCATGTTCTCAAGTCTTTACGATATTCAGTGTAACAACTACCTACTACACTAGATTAACATTAGTACATTATATTTCCAGAAATCGATCCATAAAAGTACTTTTTACTTTTTAAGGTACAGATTGTCATTGTCAATATTGTTATGTAGTAGTTTGAGGGAACTATACACTGTGACATATATGTCAGTAACCTAACTGACATACTTTTAAGAGATTTGAATACTATGTACCTATCTAACTCACTCTTACTATGTTACCTAGCTACTATGTGCTTGATTTAGTAGTCTATGTATATCACTTGCTCCCCTGAGGAAGCCAATATGCAAATCGCGTAGGAAATTAAGGGACTCAAGGACCTCACCTTAATAGGGTAAACATCCAAGATCCATCTTCTTTCTTCTTTTCAATTATAGCAATTTATGTCTAGATTCTTTAAGAAACCAAAAGAAACCTCACCTTTTTGCATGCTTTAAATGCAGAAGAAAGGGGTTACAGTAGTTCTAAATATTGTCACAATGTGATATATATATTTTTTATTTTTTGTACACCATCTTGTATTATGTATAATGTGTATTAAATACAAACATCAAAAAGACCCCTCTCCCTCAGTTCTTTTTATTTATTGTTATGCAAATCTAGGGGGTTTGCTGCAATATCACTGTCTAAAGTAATCTATACCATACACTACACCTCCTCTATATTAACTTAACAAAAAATAAATAATTCCATCTAGTGGTCATTTTAAGAACACACATGATTGAGGCCTGAAGGCGGTTACATATTCTCACATTCTAATACTTCAGTTCTTTTTCGTAATCCTTTTTTGCTAATAGATTTACTTTTGCCTTTTTTATGATCATACTGACAGTTTTCAACTAAACAGGCATTTATTTGTACATTGTAAAACAAAGCAATACAATCTACCCATTACTGGTAATTTTGTAGTTGTCTCCACAACATATGGAAAAGTGTCTTTGCTCAGTGAATGCATTTTTCTTACCATATGAAATTTAGGTGCAGCATCAAAAATACATGTTAAAAGTGGTCACTCCATTATTATTAAGCTTAAAAAAGACTTTAGCTACTGTGTCATTATTTTATGGAATTGAATTTTTAGAGCACTATATTTTTATGTAGCGACAGCTTGTCACCTGTACTATGACACATTAGCAAAATTTAATTAGTCTTTTTATTTGCTCATCATAATTAGCTACCTAAAATAATTTTCAGGTCATGTTAATAATCTAATTTAAAGTATATTACTTCTCTTGAGATATTTCTGAGACTTTCCAGAGTGGCCTGTGTTTTCCCCAGAGGATACAGATATTTCTGATTTAAGTACTTATCTATACACAGGCACTAAATGCACAGCAAAAAGAAAATTGTGCTTTAGATTATAGGCATTTTAGCACTGCATTTTGTCACCAAGTTCATTATGTGCCATAATGTTCTTTATTTATAAACTTTTAAGGCCTCCAAGAAAATGAAGAAAGAGTTTCTTTTGTATCCATAAAATTAATCAGCATGTAGAAATATGGTGCATAGTATACAGATACAGTTCTCGTGGCACATTTATAACAATATGTTTAAAACAGTTGAATAATAGGATTTTTAGACATTGCACTTAAGTCTTCTTAAAGGGAAACCATCACGTATTCTATAAAAGTACATATAGGTATTACTGTACATTGACCTGAATGTAGTTTTTGAGATGAGACTTCCATATTTTAGTCATTATTTTTCAAATACAGATTAAAAAATATATCTTCTGCTAAATCTAAAAATAGAGGAAATGTTAGCAGGCAGGGACAGCTTATGTCTCTTCTGCAAAAAATGAGGGTACCAGCCTGTTCTCAATTTTTTAACTTTTCGCTCCCTCACCAGCAACTACATCTTCACCTGATCCCCATTGGGGTTTAAAATCTTCAACCTTATTGTTTGCCCAGGTCAGAATGGCATAACTCTTGTGCATAGGTATGGGAGTTTTTTTCATGTCTGCCAGCTGGGTAAGCTGGGATCATATACTAAGCTGCACATGTGTGCATTATAAAGAAGAGAAGGCAGGTAAGCTTTTTTATTGCAGAAGAGACAAAATATGTCCTTTCTGAAATAAAGAGCCGGCCTTTTTTTTTTTAGGTTTAGCTTTAATGTCCTTAAACACTCAACAGTGCATACATAAACTTTTACCTAAAAATATATATCAACAATTATGTTTCAACGGTGGGCCTGATTTGATAAAGCTTTCAAGGCTGGAGAGGATACACTTTCATCAGTGAAGCTTGGTTATCTAGCAAACCTGGAATAGATTTTTTAAAAGTCATTTGCTATTTGGACCAGATCCATTCCTGGTTTACTGTGTCATCCAGCTTTACTGATGAAAAAGTACCCTATCCAGGCTTGGAGAGCTTTAATAAATCAGGCCCAGTGAATCAATGAATTCAATTGCGTATAAAAAAATGTTACCCAATAATTTTTGTTATCCTATTATATAATCCAATAAAATTACCACAACATTTTAATCCCTCCTATATTTACACTTATATGAAACCCTATAATACATATACATGCTAAAGAGCATGTACATGTATTAGATGTAAGAGGTCTACTAAATCAAGCCTAATTCCAATAATTATTGTCTACAGAAATAATTGTTGACAAAACCTATATACAACAGGGAATCAGACTTTCCCTCAAACATTCCTTCTTGGTAATCCTCCAGGTCCATGAGTTTTTTTTTAGCAGTAATTGATTTCCACCAGGAAATGTTTGAGATAACGTCAGATTCCTTGTTTTTTAAATAGAGCCCCTAGTGTGCCAAGAGTCATGAAATAATGAAGAGTCATAATTTGACAGTTGACAACATCAAAAACTATCACCTGCCATTAATACCCTAATGTAGTTACTAAAAATACATTAAAAAATACTGCCTAGCAGGGAATATAATAAAATAGCTGAAAATTCATGCTGCAGTACATATCACCTCTTTTCTTCAGATAATCTAGGATGTGCCATCTGCCAGGTATACAGTGTCCCGTATTATTCAACCTACATAATGTTAGCCCAGGGTGCAAATGACCAGTTCCTTGAGATAATGCTATTGGGCTGCTCTGGATTTACAGGAGAATGCTGCAAGAAAACAGAAAGCAGTAAAAGCTTAAATGGGGTTTAATCACTTAACTACTCTAAACAAAAAAAGTTGTAGTCTGCAATAATAACTGGCATATTTATAAAATAGCAAGTTTAACAATCATCATGTGAATCTTCTTGGTGCATGTTTTTTATTATAAAAAATGATCATTATTCACTGGTAAACATTTTGTAAATGCCATATTTGCAGCATTATCAATGTGTGCCTTACACTATACATATACAAAGCATAAGAGATACCCAGAATGCAGCACATGAACAGCAGTTTTTTTATTGAACTTATTGATGTTAAGAGAGCAGTTTATTGTAAGGATACACTATCATCATGTCTTAGTAACAGTGTGAACTTGTGTCTAAATGCTGCTTTGATGGTAATAGATTTAATATACAGTTGGGGTTTACATATGACATTCCAATTCTGTCTTTTTTTAAACTTGAAAAATGCTTAGGACGTCTTTTTTATTCTTGAACCCTCCTTTAACCTGCATTCTTTCTATGCGTTAGTAAGAAATTCTTTGCTATGCAAGTAGAAACATTTGTGCAGAAAACAGGCTTTTGAGGTTATAAAAGGCCAAAAATTGGATCAGTGACTCTTTAGCCAAAAGAAGTTTGAAAACAAAATTCAACTGGGGCTTATAATAACTTATTGCTAAGTTTACGATTTTCCTGTAGTAGTTTTAGCACTTTGAAATTTGATGGGTGGTAGTTTGTGAAAAATTTCATATATAGAAAAAAAAAGTACAGAAACTCATTCTACCACAAAGTTTTGACATTTGTAATAGCTGACACTAAGGGATTTATAACCTTCATTATTAAGGCTGCTGATAAAAGAGTTGCTGAGACGAATGTTTAACCAGACACGACAAGAAGTCTATGATCCTCAGGTGTAACACTTGGGGCTCTACTGAAATGAGATGCACAGTCATGCTCTTTCTGCGATGCCAGGTTAAAGATTTGCTTGGGGGCAGTCAATAACATAGACTAAAGAATGTCTGCTCTTTTCCTGCTTGCAAGAAGCAGCACTTAAGTCTCAGCCCCATACTTGAATCACTGTACTATCTCCACTTCATCAAAACCAGGGAGTTTAGTCTTTGATTATTGTTGTGACTCACAATGTCAGAGAACTACTTACCCTGTGATTTCTACTTTAATCACAGATCCACTGTTGGCAGAGCTGTGAAACAGTTCAAATTGTAATTATAGGAAGCCCATCTGCTAGAAACCACAAATCAGGCTTTACCATATGCTTTTAAAGGTGAACTAATGCCATGATGTAATAACTGTATTTTTCTGCAGATTGAAACTGTTGCCTCTGAAGTTAATACACAGGATAAAAGCACCCTGAACCTTGACCCATCAGAGCTTTAGTATCACTGCGATCTCATATTAACCTGTATGTTGGTCCAGCTGTTCTAAAAGTATTACTGTGATCTTCAGTGTATTTGTTGCTGAATATCATACTGACAACCTGAATGTGTATAACACTGCTGAAGATTTGAATGTAGAGCTGTCCTCTCATTACACATATAAATTAACAAATAAAAATATTACAAGTAAAATAATAACTATATCAGCAATTTGATTCTGCCCTGCTGTCAGTTGTCCTAGTCATGTGTAATTTTTTGCTATTTTTTTTCAGATTATTGCAATTTTGTTTTAGTACAATCAGGTTTTTGTAGAGATTACCTTGGATGAAAATTATCAATATTAGCTCATCACCTTAGTTGGTTAATTACATAATCAAGCAGTGCCTATTCAAACACATTGGTTACTTGTAAGAATCAACAGCTCTGTTAGAAATATGCCTACATATTAAATATAGACCATTTATAAAATCACCAATTTAACATTATATTTAGTGTTGGTGTTCGAATTCGGGTTATCCTTATATTTGACCCAAATATGACTGTTCAACTTTGAATAGACCCGACCTGGGATTCGACTTCGCAAATTTTTGAGTAAAAAAATGTGTAAAAAAAAAGAGGCTTTATTGTTAAAGTAATTTATTGAGTGTGTGTGATTTGTGTAACTAACTTTTATTTTTTTACAGGTTATCCCACAATGACAGGATGATTCCCACGGCAGCATTCATTCTGAGCAGAGCTGTGGGAATCCTCCAATCAGCTGTGACAGCTGGCAAACTCCAGATGAGCTCTCAGTGAGGTTTTTCCATTGAGAATTCATCTGAGTTCAGTTCCCATGGTCACCAGGCTGTACTTATCATTATTAATACAGCCTAGGGAGCGTAAGAACCTGCGGTCACAGCTGATTGGAGGCACACGAGTGCTTCCAATCAGCTGTGACTGCAGGCGAACTCTCAATGGAGTTTCTCCATTGAGAGATCATCTGAGTTCAATTCCCACGCTCCCTGGTTTTATAAGTACAGCCCGGGGAGCGTGGGAACCTGCAATCACTGCTGATCGGAGGCATGTAAGTGCTTCCAATCAGCTGTGACTGCAGGTAAACTCTCAAAGGAGTTTCTCCATTGAAAATTGATCTGAGTTCAGTTCCTACGGTCACTGGGCTGATAAGTAAAGCCCGGTCACCATGGAAACTTGCAGTCACAGATGATTGGAGGCACGCAAGTGCTTCCAATCAGCTGTGAATCTAGCTGAAATCTCAATGGAGTTTCTCCATTGAGAGTTCATCTGAGTTCAGTTCCCACGGTCACTGAGCTGTACTTATCATTGATAAGTACAGCCCAGTGGTCATGGGAACCGCGGTCACAGCTGATTGGAGGCACCTGAGTGCTTCCAATCAGCTGTGACTGCAGGCCAACTCTCAATGAAGTTTCTCCATTGAGAGTTCATCTGAGTTTGGTGAGAACACGACCTCGTGGTGAATCACAAGGCCATTCTTGCTTACATGTAAGCGAGAAAGGCCCGATTCACTGCAAGATCAAAATTAAAATTTTCGCTCACTCATCCCTAAATACTACAGCTCCACTAGGGCTGCAAGAGCATCTCTTGCAGTTCTACAAAGTCACGAAACCCACCCCCCCATCATAGACTTTAATTGGTGTTCGAATTTGACGTTCGTTCACCCGAAAAATATCGGGCTATTCGATCGAATAGCCCCCTAATCGAACACTGAGCTATTCGAACAACACCAATTATATTATATTTTAAATAATTTGATTTAAAATGATTTAATAAAGCATTGGAATATTATGGAGCTGATAAACTAAAACTAAAAAAAAAGTTGCTGATGTTACCTAAAATTCAAATGCATAAATTAACACCATGTTAAAACTAGAAAAAAGGTTATTGGCAAAACATATTTCCTGTCCTCCTAAACTAAGTAATGCCCAATATTACCTCTGGTATTAGTTTAAAAAACAGGGAATCTGACATTCCCCCTCCTGGGAATCAATTACGGCCTTTGGAACACATGGACCTGGAAGGTTGCCACAAGGGTATCTTTGAGGGGGGTTCTGATTCCCTGTTTTATAAATAGAGCCCAGTGATACTAAACTAGGAACATTTATCATTCCACCATAAGTGTAGCAAGAAAATATAACAACATTTATATGTCTTAAAAATGTCTATGGGGTTTATTGACCTCTCTATGTTGGATGTAGAAAGGACATTAGAGGTGTTTATTAGCACACTGATTATGTACTATAGTCTCAGAGTTCCAATCACTGCCAATTGCAAACTTTATGCTGTCTCCAAGAAAATAGTTTTGCAGCTCAGAACCATTCAATGAAAAAGCTGTAACCCAGCAACACATGTAAGAGTTTGGACATTTACTATAACAATAGAATATATTAAACTCCTATTTTTGTAAACCAAGTAGATATTCGGATATTCTAGCAAAGTTTCAGTGTTTGCAGGTTATTAATGAAAGGTCTATGACTGATATATTTTTTTTCCTTGTTCAGTAATGATGAGCAAATGGTTATAGTTAAGCAGGAATTTACCATTTAGTTAAACAGATTTGTGGAGGTGTAAAAACTGCTAATTTTTATTGTATTTTCACAAAATCTGCATAATAATTGCCTCTACCCGTGAGCTTAGACCAAGAGTCACTTCTGCCTCCCACTGAAGCAGCCAGTCAAACCCCCTATAGAAAATAAAAAAAGAATCATCGTCATTTGATAAATATATATTGCTCATTTATTAGTGAGTGTTAAAATTATTTCCAATTATCAGCAATTTGCACTTGTGCAGGGTTTGCTAAAGATGGCAAGTACCACATACAGGCAAGCAGATGAGAGAAAAAGCATCCTCTACTAATAGATGAAAAAAAAATTAAGCATACAGGAACAACATTGAGACATTTATGAAACATCGTCTACAATGTGTTTTGTGCTCTAAAAACACGAACTAAAACTGAAATCATAATTAAAAGCAATAATAAAAATAATTAAAATGTTACTGAAATAGTTGCCGAGCCTGGTAGGTATAAATTAGAAGAAAATAGGTGTAGCGGCTCTTTATGGCAACCATGTTTTTGTGAAAACTAGTAAAACCCTTTATTTAGCTTAATAAGATAAAACAAACTTACAAAGGTACACATAATTATATATATTTAAATTTTAAACAAAATTATCTTGACAATTGTATTTGAGGTAGATTTTTCCATTAATAATTTCCATCTTAAGTTTAGTAGGTCAAATTGTACACCATATAATTATATACTCACCCGACACATTTGGCCCTCATGAGCTTCTTCAGGGGATAGTGAGACCTTGGTATGTTGACCCAAAAATCAGTGCAATCAATAGAAGATCAGAAATTGGAGTCACATCAAATTATCGATTAGCGAACTAAATAAGCTTTGGACAGTGTGTTATTGGGTACTGTTGAAATTTATGCTTGCTTGTTAATAATTCTATAGTCTGTGAGTACTAGAGTTAATTTGAGATTGATAGATCATGATTCATAGAATTGAAATATTCTGAAATTGGAACCCTAATGGGAACTTTAAACAGATGTTTCTAATGATTGTCGATATTACTAATTTTGTCAGATCTTTGGAACGTGTATAGGCTTGTATGAAGTTAACTTTATAGGTCATTGGAAAGATCCTTTTATAGAAGATGGGAAACACAGGAGTGTTCAATTGAATTACGTGTCCCAGCCCCTCCCAGTAATTTGTCCACTCGGTCCACCACATGCTGAACCCTGGCACCAGGGAGACAGCAAACCATTCGGTTAAGGGGGTCTGGGCGACAAACTTTTTTATCAGTCCTCCTGATCATAGAACCCTCTATGACAACCAATTGTCTTTTCCTTCCTGCATTTCCCTCCTCTACTAGATAGGCTACTCTCCCGTCTGTTAGGGGTAGCAGTAACAGCTAGAGTTGCCACCACTGAGTCTGCCACCTGCACATCCTCACATAACTTTGCAAATATGTTAGGGTGCTCAAACACAGGGCTGACCTCCCTTTTATGGGTGCCCCTATCACTCCCTCTAACTACAGTAAGCCAACTCTCTAGATGTTTATCCTGACTACCCTCTCCACCCTCTCCACATCTAAGCCATTAACTACATGCTCAGGGAGCAGGAGACCGCTATCAAGGTGATTGACTGATTTCAGTGTTGCAGTGCTTCTCCAATGCGAGATACCGGAGGGGTCACTTGCACACATCTGTCACAGTGGTATTCACCTAGTAGCTGTTGCTCCATTTGTGCATACATATGGCAGACTGTGCACTGAACCAAACCTCCCACCTTGCTACCACTCATTTTCCCAGTTACAATGTTTATTGGTTTACAAGGAGTTGTAAAAGTTTACTTACAGTTCGTGGTTACTATAAGAAATTAACTCCTTTTGTTTTCAAACTCCTGTGTTTTCCAACTCCACTTGATTCCAACCCACTTGTTTCCCCAGCGGAGAGATTTAGCTCCGCATTGACCGCGTCTGGCATTTCCAGCACCCCCCCCCCAGCTGTTCTTTTCCTTGCTACTCCAAGGCATGGACTTAAATGGTTAGATTTTCATAAAAGAATATTGTTATTATTGTTGTTAGCCTGTGCAAAAAGGTTACTATTGAAATTTAACTCAGAAGGCTACAAATAGAGAAAGAGGCATAAGATTTTTTCTTAAATAGAATTAAAAAAAAAAAACGTTATTCCTTTTTCTCTATTCTAAGCTTGTTCCAGATTGAATGTGAAGCAAAACCTCTTTGTTTCCATATGAAAAGGGCTTATATCTCATGAGAAGGAAAAATTTCCTTAATTTTTTCAATAAATTTCAGGGTTGGCCTGCGACTTTGTCTAAGTTTTTAATTTTGGCCCCCTGTGTTTTTGAGTTTGACACCCCTGGATTAGCTGAACTGAATCTATTCTCCCTTGAGAAGAGACTTTTTAAGGGGGGAAATGATCACCCTGTATAAATATATAAATGGTCCATATAGAGAACTCTCTTCCCAAGTATTCACTTTGAGATCATTACAAAGAACAAGAGGCCATTGTTTGCATCTGGAGGAAAAGAAGTTTAAGCTCAGTATAAGGAAGGTAATCTTCACTGTAAGGTCTTGGAAAATGTGGAATCGGCTCCCTCAGGAAGTAGTTTCAGCAACTACTATAGATTGCTTTAAGAAAAAGCTGGATGTTTTTCTAGAAGCACAGAATATAACTGGGTAATAAAGGATTTGATGTAAAGATAACAGAGACTGTTGACCCAGGGAACATCCAATTGCCTCATGGAATCAGGAAGGAATTTTTTTCCCATTGAAGCAAATTGTACCAGGGTTTTTTTTGCCTTTCTCTGGACCAACCATGTCTTACAGGGTTTTATATCTGGGATATGTTTACTTCCCTAGTGGTTGAACTTGATAACCTTATGTCTTTTTTCAACCTAACCTACTATGTAACTATGTAACCTATTGCTTACATGTTTATTGTCAGTTGCACATACACTTTTGAATCTACATATTTATACTACATATGTTTTTATCATTATTATTGTCTAGTCTTGTAACATTTGTAATCCTGCCAGCATCCCAAATATACATTAAAGAATACACGAACAAGAAAAATACGGGACTTTAACGGCAGTGGATTTATAAAAAAATATCATATACCTTTTATTTTCTTTATTAGGAAACAACAGTTAAAAAATATATATACATACCTCTTTCCTTATACCAAGTTTCAGAAAGAGTTATTCAACATTGTTAGCATACATGGGCTAGATACATTGTACACATTACATATGATGAGATACTCCATTATGGAGTGATAATAAATAATTATCTCCAAAAACTAGATTCAATCATATGATTCCATCTATAAACGGACTTGCATTTAAATTGTAAGTAGAACCGCCATTCTCTGTGAGACCAAATGTGTGTGACATTTGGTGTCACAGAGGATGGCAGTTCTACTTACAATTTAAGTGCAAATCCGTTTATGGATAGAATCATATGATTGAATCTAGTTTTTGGAGATAATTATTTATTATCACTCCATAATGGAGTGTGTATTACCAATAATATCTGGAGAAGTACTGAGGATCATTGTGGAGAACATATCTGGGACACCGCCATCTCTGTGTATGTGACATTTGGTGTCACACAGAGGATGGCCGTTCTACTTACATTTGAAAGTGTAAGTCCATTTATGGATGGAATCATATGATTGAATCTAGTTTTTGGAGATATTTATTTATTATCACTCCATAATGGAGTATTATCATTAATATCTGGAGAAAGGATAAGTGGGGGACTTGTGGCTAACTCCCCTTAAAATTTTATTGCGGCATCACAAGATAAGAAAAACTATACCTATCATACTGTTCCATCCTGTCACCTTTAGCTGGTCACTTACTTTCTGTGAAAATGGGACCTGAAAATGTAAAAGTAGTAAGAACATGTGCCCCATGGCTATCTGTCACATGAATTGCATTTCTCTGGAAGTATCCATTGCAGAGATTTTGGGGTACAAAGAAGGTTAGTGGTCCCCTATAACTGACAGGATGCATTGTATGGTGTAGTTTCTGCCCTTTGGCATCTTTTATGATTGTTTGCATTGTGGCCGGCAAGTTTTATCTCAATGTTAACAGCGGCCTTCAGGTGAAAAAAGGTTAACCATCACTGCTGTAGGGTCTCACTGTGAGGGGCCCTGAAGGGAGAAGTGGTTAGCATGTAGCACTGAACTACACTATGGGCCTGATTAATCAAAGCTCTCTAAGGCCGGAGAGGATGCACTTTCATCAGTGAAGCTAGGTGATCCAGCAAATATGGAACTGACCTGGTCCAGGATAGAAGGTATTTGCTAACAAATAGCAAATTACTTTTAACAAATCTATTCCGAATTCACTGGATCACCCAGCTTCACTGATGAAAGAATATCCTCTCCAGCCTTGACGAGCTTTAATAAATTAGGCCCAATGTGAAAATATTTCTAGTTGCTTGATGTAAAACAATTATTTTTCACACACATTATAGTTATTTTTCCCTTTATCTGGGATAATATAGATAAAAAAAAATATTATATCTGAGATAAAATAGGGAGAAAGTTTGATCACTATGTGAATATTAGCTTACATAAAAGAAATATACGTTAGGAGTTACAATGAATATATTGTACTTCATCATAGTGTTAGTATCAGTATCAGTATTAGCTTCTGTAAATGTTTTTCTTATTTTCTATTGTAAATATAATTTGAGTGAAGAACAGTGAGAACTGTGCCTGCATGGGAGTTACATCATCCAAGGCTGGCCGATCTAAATGACAGGAGATTGCAAACAGGAAGAAGATAGAGGTGCCCTCTGGAAAAGGTACATGAAAGTTTGACAGGGTTTAGTTCTGCTTTAACTGTCATAGTAACTAAATCCTAACCTGCGTTAAAAAAAACTCTAACCTTTCCTTCCTACTTTTAAACATAATGACCTGACCCTTGAATATAATATTAACCTAACCAATAACCCAATTCTTACCTTTAAATTACCCTAAATCAGCATATATACATTGTGAAGCACCTGAATAATTGTCAATTAAAGTAAACAATTCTGTGCCCAGATGTTGCACTGACAGCTAATAATTTATTTCAGCACTACCTACAATAGTTTGGAATGAAGGCATTTAAGATAACTATATGGCCAATATAGAGTAGGGGGACAGGTTTTGTATTGTATAATATGCAAGATTGTACTGCAAGACTTTACTTCCTTTTTAATATAAAGCTAGGATCAAGAAGAAAGGTTGTAAGTCTGTCAACATACAGTAAAGGAATTTAGGAATACCTATTACAAAAATAAATTTATACTCAGACAAAAAAGGTTTAAAAAAAAATGGCAGATTTGGTGGACCACTTGTTCTTTTGTTTTGTTGTTGTTATTCTTCTTCTCTGTTTTTGTGTTACAAGAGAAATGTGATGGGATGTATGTTTTAATGCTTTGTAGTAGATAAAAAAATAATAGGCATATTCAATGATGTGTGACAGTTGCCCTTTATTGCTCTGCTTTTTAAAGATCAGGGTTGAGTTCAGGAGGCATAGATATAAGATTTAATGATTTAATGGGGGGAACCAGGGAGCTAAAATAGTTAATACACCCCTGGGAACAGTGTTTCCTCATGCATATTACCTAAATCTAATGACCTATGAATGATCTGTCTGCAGTATCAGTGGTTATGTTATATAATTTCTTGATTATCAAATAAATTGCCTAAGTGCCCAGTGAAAAGATTTTGCCATAATTTTGATTCCTTTATAGTATTTACCAAGCTTTTGGCATTTACCATGAATTTGTAAAAATAAACTGAAATATTCATTCAATGATGAATTGAAGATGGTTTTTTTGTAGCAAAGCATCACAAACTGTGTAGTTGGCATTTTGTTGATCATATGTCTATATTAAATTGCTTTATTTTGGCTTTATTTGATTTTTTAGAACACCTAGTATACTTAGGTAGATCTGCACTTATATGGTCTAAAAATAAAAAAGGATTAGATTTAAATGAAACTATTTTAAATTATTATAAAATAGTTTTGACTTCTCTAAGCTTTTTCATTTAAGATTTTCCAAGACCTGTTCCAGGTCAAAATATATTTATTTAATATATATATACCGTATTTTTGTAAAATATTGAAAGGGATTAAAGGGGCCTAATGCTCAGAGGCAAAACAGGTGCCCACCTACTCACTAAAAGATGCTACAAGTTGTTTGCAATGTAAATGTTTTTATCTTTATTTATCATGCTTTTGAACAAAGGTTCAAAAGTTCCCACTTTTTGCGTTTTTTCCAGGGGTCAAAATTCATACTTACCTGTTACTTTTCCCCATTTTTATTAGAAGCCAAAGTTATATGATTTTGAAAGCAAGTATGCATTTTGTCTGCGTTCAATTGGAATTCTCTGTCATGATTGTCATGGTCATTATCAAGACTAATGCTATAATTATTTTAAACAATGAGTTAGCGTCTCAGAGAATACAATTTAAAAATCTCTATGAAAATGAAGAAAAATTTACACTAATAATAAAATAAAAAAACAACATTTAATAGTATATTATAGTTTCATATCATATTCCTTATCCATTGCATTGTCTATCTAAGACATAAAACATTCACAACTTACATAATAGAAAGTTACAAATGATCAGACCTATTCTTCTTTAACAATTCTAGGTAAGCATATGCATAGAAAGGTTAAGTTATTCATTTTTTCTGGAAGACAGGTTTATTGGATTCTGCCAAGTAAACAAATGCATGCACAAAATAGCAAATGTTTTGTTTCTACCTTCTCTATGTAAGACATATATAAGGTGTAATTTATTATGTATAAATCAAAGTGGTACACCTACCGGCTGTCAGCTTCACAATAGAAAATAAACTTTAGCATCAAACTTCCAGATGCTAAAAATGAAAGCTAATTTCTGGGTACTGCTTATTCCCCCCTTCCAGTTCATCATAGGAAAACACAAAACAAAAAATGCCTTTTTGCACTTAAACCCTAGGCCATGTGATGCATTCCCAAGTCTTATTCTGTTTATAGGCAGCGTTATGTGCACACTTCCTACTGGCTGTCCAGCAATGTGACCCAAAAGAGGAGTCTGCAGCAGTTAAATCAGCCTCACTCACTAAAGGTTTTTAACAAACAGCACCTGCTAAAACATAATAATCTATATTATGTGATGTTTTAACCTTTTACAGGCTGGCTATTAAGTGTGCTTGAAAATTGTTTACTTGTCTGTTGTTGGAAAAGCCCTTAACATGTGCACTTTGTCTTAGAAGCTTAGATTGATTTGAATGGTTGCTGTAAGGTACCTACCCAGCCAGCGATCCTGCGTCGTCCTCACCCTCTGTGACCCCAGGGATCGCGGGCAGCTTAAAGGGGACCGATGCAGCAGGCAGCGCGGCCGGGGCCACCACTGCTCTGCTAGCACCGTGTCTCCTCTCTCTGTCGGAGGGATTCGTCCCGGCTGAACGGCATCCCCAGCATCTCTGCAGACATGCACAATGCTGCATGCGCCCTCAGCATTCCTGCTACAATGTGCGCCTCCTGTACCTCTCATGGGCGAAGCAGTCGGCTGCCTCGCCGCAGGGCGGGGCATGTATAGTTTGAATTCCCTGCGGCCAAACCAATAGTGCCAGGTGGCGCAATGTAATTGGGCACTTCGCTCATTTATAAGACCCTGTCATTAGCACCCTTGGCTGTTATAGCCTCTGTGTTACAGTATGTTTGGGTGTGTTGTATGTTGGATTACCTTTTTGACCTCTGTTGTCTTGTTATCAGCTCGGACTTATTACCAGCAGCGACCCGGTCTGATTATTGACTTTGCATGAACTCTGCCTGGCCTGACTTCGGATTGTCCCCAAATACGCCTTCTGCCTCTTCTTTTTGTATATCGCTTATCGGATTGATCTTTTATGTTTTGACCTCCGCCTGTACCTGGATTAGGGAATAAAGTTTGTTGAAAGGATACCCCGGAGTTGGTTGTAATTTGTGCACCCTGGCGCTTTACAGTTGCTTCTTGATAAAACACTAATCTTGTTAGCTTTCTATTGTTGTCCCTGTTGAAGATTTTTTTAATTTCTTTATAATGTTTTTGCTAAGTCATAACAAAAGAAAAACCAAGGCAATTTCCTTAATTTATTATGGAACAACTGAAACCCTGAAATAGAGAATTTTAGAATTTTTAAAAAAATCATAAACTATAATATTAAAATATATTATAAAACAATGTTAATATATGAGTCACCAATTCCATGTAAAACTCATAGAGTTCAAAGTCTATTTTCCCAATTTCATATTATGATTAATATTAATAAACACTATTTATTTAGTACCAATATATTATGCAGTGCTGTACAGACAGTGACACAGGAGGGGAGGACCCTGCACAGAAGAGCTTTTAATCTAAGAGGTGGGAGAAGCAGCACACACTTCACAATAAAAATCACGTAAGCAAAGCGTACATATTATATCCAGTCCAAAGTTAAAGAACTCTCTAAGTGGTCTTTGTGTTCTACCTTCCATTGTGCTCCTCAAATTACAAACTTACTAATCAGATCAGCTGCAGCTCGATACTCTACTCTCTCATATATCATTACTAAACATAGCACTATTGTCACTCCAGGAAAAACGATAAAAGCCTCACATACTGTAAGTCTTTAAAATCTTTCTTTAATAAAAGATATTAAAAAATCATGTTTTATTATATTAATCCAGTGCTAATGTTTCTGGCATCTATCTTTTCACACTATCATAGAGTTCATAGAACATAGGTACCCGCCTACTTCAGTTTATGACATCAACTCCACATTAAACGCCTGTGTGTTCAGATAATTTGGTTGATATTGTATGTTCATTTTATCTTGTTTTTTGAGATTTTCTTTTTCAAACTAGATCTTCTCCAGTGTCTCTTAACCCTGTTTATCCAGTAAGATCTTTCTATAGTGGTGTCTTTTTCATTCTTTTGCATATCAAACTTTTCTTCATTGAAAACTCTAATAATAAATTATTGTATTCTGTCCAGTGGGAGATCAGAGTATTTTCTTAAGATCCATGTTTCTAATTTCCTCCTGTTTTACATTGGTTAGTCTTGGATTTGTCACATAGAAATTTTATTTTGAGTTCCTGACTTGAAACCTATCAAACATATCAGAAATTAAAACGCTGGATAAACGTGGGAAAATGCTTCCATTGAACTCAATAGAGGCTTTTTCAAGCGTTTTTAAGCTTTTATGAAAGCTTACATTAAAAACAATGGGGGCTTTTATAAACATTTTTAGCAGGACTTTGGAATCTGGAAGACCCCTTTAATAAGGAGACTCACAGATCTCCACCGCCCCACCCTGGGGAATGAGTACAGGGGTACATGTTAAATTATTTTAATAAATGTGTGTGTGTTTGTGTAACTAAACTTTTTTTTACAGGTTATCCCAATGACAGGATGATTTCCAGGGCTGCAATGAACACAGCCCTGGGAATCCTCCTGACAGTGAGGGATCGCAAGGCACTAGGGGTTAAATGAGGACAA
>NC_092858.1:104290968-104291500 GCF_032062135.1 Pyxicephalus adspersus
ATGTTGAAATTAAGGTTAATTCAGATGGAGCATTATCCTCCACACTGAATCGTAAACCTACGTCAGGAAATACAATACTCTCGGCAATCAGAGCATATCCTAAACCTCTAAAAAATAGCAAACCTTATTTGCAATATCTCAGAATTAGGAGAAATTGTAAGTGATGATGACTTTGAAAGAGAAGCCAAGAATTTACAACAGAGATAATGAAAAGGGGCTATAGCACGAAAATACTGAAAAAAGGCGTACCAATGCACAAAACAAATGCGTTCTCAAATACTATTTAACCAAAAAACCAACTGACCAAGGTCAATTTATTAACTAGATATTCACAGCGACAAATAGACATTCTGGAAATATGTAAAATATTCTGGTCACTATTGCTTTCTGATCCCGTAATTAGGAAATTTGTTGATCCTTATCCTAACATCACATTTAGAAAATTGCCTTCCCTTAATGATAAAAAAGGAGTCATTTTTCAGACATGAAAATGAGTAAAAAAGCACTTTTAAATGTGGAAAATGTGTCCAAC
>NC_092858.1:104294707-104375034 GCF_032062135.1 Pyxicephalus adspersus
TTTTGCCCAGTAGAATGATTCTACCAAAATGCTAATGAAAGCAGTTACATTCCACAAATTAATTTACCATATGTAGTTGCACATTACTTCAATGTTTCCTTGTAGTGGTAAATTCTGCTTCTACTATAATTCTTCAAAAAAATGAAGGAACACCACTAAGGAGTAAATTGAAGGAATGGTGTTGCATAAAATGTCTCTCTCCCCCTTTTTATTGCACATTGCTCTTTGGGAGTCTTCCCATGCTTTGTTGCATTTAACTGCCTTATAAGCATACCAACATTTCATTCATACTTCACTACCAAATCTACCCCAACCTTAATTTTAGGAGAGCAAATCGATCATAGGCAAACTTGAGCAACACTACTTGTGACATCATTTCACATGGGAATTTTCTGCTTCTTCAGAATATTTTTTATATTAGGATATAAAAAGGAAAGTGTCTAAACTACTGCATTATATTCCCAGTGCCAGTTTGCAAACAATATACTGTAGCATAGGCATTCTCTTTTAAAAGCAAATTTACAACAATAAGCATAATAAAGAATGCAATTTTTACTGTCAGTTTACTGTACTGTACTTTAAATATACAAATTACTGATTTTAATTTGTTGATGGTATGTTTAGCCTTTTTTACATAACTTAATTAATGTATGTATTTTACATTTATGTGTTCAACTTCAGGGAAAGTGCACTACTATTTTTTTTTTTTAATTGTATAACACATTTTGGTTGATTCTTGTATGGCGCAATACACTTAGGCCTATTATTTTTATTTCAAATGGTATTTCTTTTCATTAATGTCACCTTTCAAATGGTATTGTTATAAAATATAATGCATTGAATTTTGACGTTTGTGCTACAGAGTAAATTTAATTTATTACTTTTGACTGTTCCTATCTCCAGGCCAATAATATGCATTAATTCTAGAAGGGTACTATTTAATGAATTAGATTATTAATAAGGCGAAGGTCTATAGGAGTGCGTTGGGCAAAGCATAGTCACCTGATTTCAAGTTAATGTTCCATGAAAATAGAAGGCAGTACAATCTAATTATAAAGCAGTGTATAGAACAAAAACAGCAAATGATTCCTCTACTACTGTTTAGCTACAATCTTGTAATCAAATTTACTGATTACAAAGTATAGATTACAAAGAAGAAAATTCAAGTCAGCAAAGTATTCATATATAACAGCACAGGAACCTAAATTCATAATAATAATAATAATAATAATAATACAGATAAATGCCAAATTATATAGGTACTTTTACTTACTAAGATCCCTCAGAGCATGTAAAGTATTTGTAAAAACAAAATGTACTATGTCCACAGCTCCCATTTGCTTTACTTTCTGCTTACTCTTCCACTATATTCTTGTATTTGGTCCTTTTGCAAACCTTCTAGAAACCTTCCCTGTAAGGGCAGACATAGGGAGGTGCAAAGGGTGCCACTGTACGAGGGCCTCATACCCTCCTCAGCCACAAGTCCCAATTGAGTTTGGCAAGAGGGCCCCAAGTACGTCCTGCAGTAGACCGGCTTACAAGTCTTTACCTATATCAATTTTTGTGTATACACACCAGAATTTTCATGTTTCAACCCCTTTATACCAAGGTTGACATTAAAACTAAAATCTAGGCAGATATAAACGACACAAGGCTTTGTAACCAATATTACCCCAATAAATGTATTTTTAAATGCAAAAAAAAAAAAAGTACCTGGTATCAGCCCCTTGCAGTCTCTTGATAGCAGAGCTGTACAAATAGCCAGTCAGTTCATGAGATGATATTAGGTAGTGATAGAGAAATAAGTTCATCATTATGCTACTGTATTCTTTACTGTATTCTTCTTCTTCTCAGTTTTTTTTTATTGGGGTAACTATTTGTATTCTGTTATTTTTCATTTTAAAGTTTTTTTTTTCTTATAAAGATGCCTATTTTTTTTTAATTAGTTTAGGAATAACTTAGCTTAACTCTTTAAGTGCTATTGGTTGTATTAAAATCTGTGGTTCATTAAACTTTGTGGTGCATTTAAAATTGTGTTGCTGCTATCAGCATTTTGTACATCACACCTCCACTTTCATTTGCATGCACATAATTTGGGACATATAATATCTTACTAATATTTTAGTCTAAATCCAAAATAAAAAATATTATGCAGTAAGATTGATGCATATCTTGTTTGATACATTATATTTATTATTATCTTTGCGTGGAAAAGTATGTATTTTTAAGTTAAAAAAGAATGTTATTTTGATTGCATAATAGTCATACTACACACACTAAAAATGTATACTTGTAAGACAAGATTTAATATATTTAAACACATATCTAGCCTTTTTCGAAAGTGTGCCTTTTTTTTTTAAAGGATGAAGGACATTGATGTACTGTAGGGCAGACGTGTTTAGTTATCCTTCCATCATCTTTATAAAAGGCAAATATGCAGTCAGCAAATAAAAAGTGATAATGCCTGCCAATTAATAATTATCCTGAAGGTTTCATCAAGATTCAGAGCTATTCAGGTCATCAAGGACAACTGCATGCCCTCTTCATCCTTCACCCTGTGGTGTGTTGCTGTCTCTTGATGCTTTTGCCAGCCTTTTTTACGAGGCATCCACAGTGTAAAAAATATGGCCTGCCTTTATGGTGCTCTACCACGAATGAAGCTATAAAATTATGAACAGTTTTTATGATGGCTATTCAGAGGATGCTTCTATATTGATGGTGTACATGGTGTATCTATCTTTTGCATGCGTCCCCTGCCTTGAAAAGATCACGGTGCAGGGAGTGGACCCTGTGTAACTATTTTTCATGCATTTAATATATTAATTATCCAGTAAATGCTCCCTAGGCTGCACTTGGGATGGTAAAGAGTGACAGCTTTTCAACAGAGCTCCAAAGGCAGCCTATCAGCCCATAGTGTATTATGTTGGAGAGGTCAGGGTGGGGTTAATGTAACTTTTTATTTGCTGATTTTTCATAGGCTTGCAAATGGTGGATAGAAGAAATATAAGAGGCAGAAAATAAGGAGGTATAGGAAGTAGATGAAAAGGGCTGATAATATCTCTGAGGCAATAAAAGATAAATTGATATGCATCCTAAAACTAGAGATATTTCTGAGTGTGTATTTAAATTCTTATATTTTAAATGTGGACTATAGAAATCATGACAGCTGCAATGAGTTAGGCTTCAGCTATTAACAATATAAAAATAACAAACTATGATCTCATTTTACACCATCATATTGCTTTTTAAATACAGCAAGTCACAATATTATTAATCATACATTAAGAAAATCAAAATGATGTAATTTCTAAAAAGAAAACTAATGCAAACAACCAAAAATGCTAACCAGATATTGAAATATTTATGCATCTTGTGCATCTTTATATCTTTTAAACAAAAATTACTATTAGGCAATATTGAATACAAATGAATGAATAAAAATATAAAAAAACCTATATTATTAAAAAAATAGTACAAAGAAAAAGATGATGTGTCATGTACAACAACCTATCAAATGTAATTTCTCATCAATTTAGAGCAATAAGAGAAATTAAAGACTGACTAATCTGCAAATTTGTTGCAGTTTGTAATTGCTTTATTGAATAATAACATTGGTCTTTGCAAATATTAAATTATATTATTATTTTATTATATATTGTTATAACATTCATAATACTTATCTTTGTATAAATTGGCTAAGCTGGGTATTTTTTTCACTAATTAATATATACTATGCAAGAATACAAAAAAAAGGTAAAGAGGGGAAAAAATGTACACAGTGCTGGTCAACAAATGTTTATAAAGATATTACCATGTATTTAGAGACAATGGGCCTGGTTTATTAAAGTTCTCCAAGGCTAGAGAAGATACACTTTCATCAGTGAACTTGGGTGATCCAGCAAACCTGTAAAGAATCTGGTCCATCATTAAAAACCTTTCATAACAAAAACCAACTGACTTGTAAGAAATATATTCCAGGTTTGCTGGATCACCCAGGTTAACCGATGAAAGTGTATAAAGTGTATCTTATACAGCCTTGGAGAGCTTTAATTAATCAGGCTCAGTGGAGAGGGTATGTAGTGGATGGAAGACTGAAGTGTGATGGAACATTGCTATCAAATGATATGCAGCCCAAACATCAACATTTATTGCTTGTAACGCCCGGAATAGTCATATAGAAAGAAAAGAAAAACCCCTGTTGTATCAGCAAATTAAAATGTCAAATCACATAATATGTAATAGAATCTCTCCCACCTGTTGTAAACCATGTGTATTGTCTGGCCTGTGTTCTGAGACAAAATGGCAAAAAGCCATGTCTCAAGCTCTAGCTAAATAGTGGCAAACTTGTGTAATGATGTCATAATATCACCAGAAACTTGTAAAGTTTGAGGCTATGGCTAGTGTTGGTCGAACAGCTGAGTGTTCATCTGGAGTCACAGCTAATTGGAAGCACTTGCGTGCCTCCTCCAATCAGCTGTGATCCTGGGAAATGAACTGCAGATGGACTCTCAATGGAGAAACTCCATTGAGAGTTCATCTGCAGTCATAGCTGATTGAAAGCACTTGCGTGCCTCCTATCAGCTGTGATTGCAAGTTCTCATGCTCCCCGGGCTGTACTTATCAGCTTAGATGAACTTTTAATAGAGAAACTCTATTGAGAGTTCATCTGGATTTCACCTTTTTTTTAAAAACATATATTTAAAGCAGAATTCGCAAAGTCGAATTTGCAAAGTTTTTCGGTTCAGGTCTCCCCGAATTCGAACCACTATTTTTGGGTCGAATATAGGGACAGCCTGAATTCAAACACCAACACCAGCTATGGGTGTGATGATGTTTATCCCTGTTCAACAGTTGATACTCTTTTTTATTTTCTCTCCTGCCTTTCTACTAAGCTACCAGTAGTGAAGCAGAATACTGGGCACTTTCAGGTATGGAGGAGTGAGAAACTGAGAAGTAGTTGGCTATAGTTATAGGAAAACTCCCAAATCTGTATGTAGTGGATTAATGTAATTGGCAAAAATTTTCATCCTTACACAGTCATTTAGGTGCTCTACCTTATCACAAACAGTATAGGGGTAAATCTATATTAGTAGTTAGATAATGGAAAAAAATATACCCATGGAACCTATGTGGTGTGCAATATATATTAAAATACCAAGGAGACCGATAAAGCCACATATTAAACAATTTTAACAATATCTAAAATAAATGGTTGAGTAATAAAGGTAAATTATAAACAGCAATTTTGACATATCTCTGCCTCAAACCTGTTAAAACTAAAATGTATGCCATGCTCAGTTTTCTAAGAAGCAAAAAGGCACAAAGAACATTGCACACAATAGGCTTCTCTTCAAACCTCAAGTCCACATGGTTATGACAGTGATATTACAGAAGCAGAAAATTGTCTGTAAAAGCTTGTGACTTCATGACCCTGCAGCCTCACAACTGTTCTTATATATAAATTCTGCCTGTAGGTTTAAAATGAATTCTTCTTCAGTCTGTTTTTTGGTTTGTGCAATCTAAGCTCTAAAAGACATAACACTACAAACAACACTGTCATTATAGTTTAAAATATATTTTCTGGACCGGGGTTAGTAAGGAAATATAAATGGTAAGGGCTGGTATTCTTTTCTCTTCTTCCTAGGTATACTTACACATATTCTCACACTGTAATTTAGGTTGGTCATCATTGTAGGTAGCTTAACTTGAAGAGTAGAAAAATGCACTACCCATGTAGGAAAACTGGGTATATATCTGTCAGTAGTAGACATCCAAAATGTACATCACCTGTCATGCCAAAAATGTCTTCCCACCAATTGAGGAATTAGACATGCAGAAAGAGAGAGAGAAAGAAGAGAATATGTGGCTAAAATATGAAGTTGAAACCCATTCACAATGTCCACTGGGAAAAAACTATCCTATTATATTATGCCAGGGGGCTGGTGCACTTTTTTGGCCGCCCAGACCCCATATCCAGATTAAATTCCATAATTAATTAAACACCACCCCAAAGCAATTAAAGATGCATTTTATCACCTATACTTTATCTTTACCTTATGACCATGGTTTCTTGCAACAAATTTATGCTTTTCAACATTTGATTGGAAACCAATTTGCGCACTTTGTTGTGTTGAAGTAGGGTTGAGGCAAAGTTTCTGAAAGAGACATGATACTTCTAGCAATACATTTGTTTTCCTCCTTTGGATCCATTGCTAATGCAAGGACCTGCAGTATGACTTGCACCTCCTCGGTGCGTAGCAGGATTTTGCCATACGCCTCAAAGTGGCTAGCTGGGTGGCTTTCCTTCACAAATGTGAAAGGGGCCAAGGTGTAAAAAACTAAATGGGATATTCAGATTTACTGAATTATGTGAATTATGCACTGCAAAGTGAACAGACTAAAGACTTTGGTAAATCACCCCAATATTTGTTATTTTGGTTATTGTTTCTCTTGATGCACTAGTTATATTCTATATTGTATTTGTATGAACTGTATACATGTGCATACTTCAGCACTAGATGCATATCAGGTTTTTATGGAATAGACTACAGCAGTCCATGCCAGAACATACAGGCTGTACTCTGGTATGACTGCATGTAGTTCAGCTTATTGACATGCACGAAAATGTGACAACAGTACAGTTTAACACTTTAAGGAAGTGTCTGTAATATAATTTGTTGGGTTCAATAACACTTCAGTTTTCATAATCTTCATTTATTATTTCTGCAAGGAGTCTTTGATGCCAAGTACACATTCACTATTCAGTCATTTATTGACCAGAATGAATGATGATTCATTGTGAATGGGCCGGCACAATATTGACCCAGCTGAATATTCTTGGATAAAGAGTGATTTTGTAGGTTAGAAAAAACATTTCTTGTCCCTACCATTTTTAAATATGAAATGTTTTCCTTCTCTGTACCATTAACAGAACCACTAATGCAACCAGGGTGCACACACTACAGAAGAAACTTGGCCTAGAAGACTTTAAAATAGGCAAAAAATACATGTGTATCGTTCAGTAATGTTTAGGAAAAGCTGTGCTGAGAAATGGACCTAACCATTTAGGACATCAAGTACAAATACATTTCATGTTAGAAAAGTTGGACTCATTACTCAGGTGTTATCTGCCGGATCCATTTTTAGAGGACCAAGGAAGACATCATGAAAAAAGCCAGAGAATCTACAAATATTAAATACGCCGGGGCTCAGATACAACTGCTGCCTGACCTCTCTAAGCATACATTGGATCTCCGCAGAGCTCTTAAACCGCTTTTGACAGTTCTTCGTGAACGGAACATCCCATATAGATGGGGATTTCCCTTCCATCTCATCATCAGATCTGGAGGCAGAACCCTGGTTCTTCGCGAGCCATCTGACCTACCCCATATCGTACGGGATCTGCATCTTCCTGAGGTCATATTACCTGAATGGCCTACGGCGACCTCGCTCCTCCACAGTACACCAGCGCCATCGCAAGCTCCTCCACGACCTCCTTTTGGTGGTCCTCCAAGCACTTCCATGGGTCATCTTTCTTCCCCTCCTCCCTCCGCAACCTAGCCAATAGAATAGGAATCGCCAACGATTTTTAGCGGATCTCAGGATACCTTCATCACTGTTCTTGGAATGTTTATCTTCAATCCTACCCTTTTTGTGTTTCTTAGGCTACAGGACATAACTGGTTTACTACTATCATCACCTGCTGTGCCTGGTCGGGAGTTCAGTATGCCTTTCAATAGAGTTATATGTTTCTGCGTTGCCAAGCATCCTCTGATTACATTTGACTCTGTGCAAGTAGTTTCTCCTTCACGGTGGGACTTTCCATGTACTGGTAACTATGTTGAGCGTTATTTATCTAATGTTTATTTCCACTGTTTTTGCTGTTAGCTGACCTATTATTCTTGAATGTTCTTTAGATCCTGTGGTTAATTTTGTTAATTTTGTCTAGGGCCCGCTGGGGGCTGCGCGGACTATACTGTTCTCGCCTCCTCAGGGGGCTCTATTGGGGGCCCTGGAATGTTGTATCCCTGTTCCCTTAGATTATTTTGGCAGGAACTCAGTGTACTGTTTATCTTATGTTACTGCCTTTTGATATATGCTTTATGCCTTAGGTATCTTGATTCTGGGACTGTTTAGTACTCTGGGCACATGCCCAAGGTTCGCTCCTCTTTATGTTGGTCTTGTTTTTATTGGGCAACTGCTAAGAATTTGTTCCAACTTTATACACTATTTATGGTTTTGCGGGTTCCCCCGGGCGGGACTCGTATGTTTGTTTCTGATTACTTGTCTGCCTCCCCTGCCGCTTGCAGACACCTCCCCACATAGGCCTGCTGCCCTCTTGGGCAGTGATTTGGGACCTTTGGGGTCCCGCTTTAGATTTTTCACCCCACGGTCGAGGTTTTAGCCCGCCTCGCCCGTCTGGTGCCCCTTCCCGTGCCCCTCCCCTTAATATCCTCGGTACATACCCCAGCAAATGCTTTGAAAATTTGTACCCTTAATGCGAAGGGTCTAAATAGCCCGAACAAACGCTCTCAACTGTTTTATGCCCAACACAAAGCACGGGTGAAAATCTTACTCCTCCAGGAGACCCACTTTCATTCCACTAGACTTCCCTCTCTCCGTAATCGATATTATCCCCTGTGGTACCATAGCTCCAATCCTGAATCTAGAACTAAGGGAGTTTCTATAGCTTTTCATAAATCGCTACCAGAACAAGTATTTGTTCTTAAAAATTTCTCTCTGGGATAAGAAATTTACATTGGCTTCTTTTTATGCTCCCAATCACCAACCCACAACGGCCCTCCCTCATTATTTGGAGTTATTTAATATTTGTGGCGCTCACCAACGCCACAGGGATCGTTTCCGTAAATTGATTTACCAATACGGGGATAAATGTGGCAGACTACTGGCGAGGGGTCTTCACCCACGCACGTCCACCACATATATCCCGTCCATACACACTCCTGATGGCAGGCTGACATCTATCCCCAAAGAGATCCTGCAAACTTTTTATAACTATTATGCAGAGCTCTATCATCTACGCCCTGCTCCAGCCACTCCTTCCTCCCTACAGGTATACTTAACTAAAACAGCCCTTCCAACTTTCAATTCTGAGGTGATTTCTCAATTGGAATCCCAGTTTACAGAGGAGGAGGTATCTGCTGCCCTGCAGGCCACCCCGACCGGAAAAAGCCTGGGTCCAGATGGATTTACTCCACGATTCTATAAGCTTCACACTTCTAATCTTGTCCCCTTCATGACCAAAGTGTTTTCTTCCGTTTCTGCCGATACGCCGTTCCCTTCACAAAGTTTGGAAGCGCATATTACCGTTCTTCCCAAGCCTGGCAAAGACCATACAGTTTGCTCTAATTATAGACCTATATCATTGATTAATGTGGATGCAAACATTTTTTCCAAATTGATTGCTAATAGGTTGTCCCCACATATGCCATCATTGATCCATAAGGATCAAACAGGGTTTATTTATGGAAGGGAAGCCAGGGATTTTACCAATAACCTTAAAGAACCAATTGCATATAAACAAAAAAAAAAAAAAAAGAGAAACAAACATACACAAAAACGGAAGGACCATAACATATAATGTAAGACCCATCTTTGACCCTCCTACCTCATACCTAAAAAAAAAAAAAATTGAAAAATCAGAATTTGTAGCTCCATTAGCCTTCCAAAACTTTCAGGAGAACATGCACGTTAGTATATACATTTCCATAAGCCCAAGACTATTTAAGCCACAGAGTCATTTTCCACCCTCGAATCGCCCAGCAAATCTTTATAAACTGGAGATTCTTGAAACATAATCCAAGGTGCCCAAGTTTCTAAAAAATTTTCATCCTGTTTGTAGATACCCCCAGTCAGATCCTCCATCTATCTAATTTTGTTTACTCTGTGGAGCCACATTCCTATAGATGGAGCCGACAATTGTTTCCACAGACTAGGGATGCATGCCTTGGCCGCATTTACCAGGTGTTTAACTACCGATTTATTATAAACTTTCTGTGGCCAGTCATTGAGATGGAGCATGAAAAATCCAGGGTCATTAGGTATTGGCCTCACAGACGTATCTTGACAAATTTTCGTAACTCCTTGCCAAAAATCTTTGAGCTTCTTGCAAGACCCAAAGATATGTAACATCGTACCTCTCTCAGTACCACACCTCTAGCACATATCTGTAATAGAAGGAAAAATAGAATGTAAACTATCAGGCGTCTTGTACCATCGAGTAAGGATTTTATATCCCGTTTCTTGGGCTCCACTGTGTATGGAGCTTTTGTGGCAAACTCGCAACATTTGTGTAAGGACCGGGTCAATACCAGTATTCCCCAGACACCAATCCCCCAATCTATTGTCGCAGTCTTCACCTATAGCAGACCCTGCTCAGCCTCAGAAAACTGGTTGGGTCTCCCAGCACTCGGTTGCCCCCAGGACTTGGTGCACAAGGGATGGTGTCTGGAGATAGGCCGGCAGCCGACCCAGAGCCCACTAATACAGAGTACAGAGCCCACAAATACTGAGTACAGAATGTCAGGAAATCCAAAAACAAGCCGAGGTCAAAACACAGGAAATCAGTCCATCAAGCGAAGTACAAAAGGAAAGGCACAAACAGAGTCAGGGTCACAAGCAGTGGTCGGTCCAGGCAGAATTCAACAGATAGTCAGGCACATGACATCTCTGGACTGTGGAAAAAGACATCTCTGGACAGAACAAACAGTGTTTTTTATTCCGATGGCACACAGCACGGAATCGTCGGCCAGATGAGCAACCTCGGACAGGTTGATTTCCATCTCCCGCTCCCAAACCTGAAAGTATAATCTTCTGTATTCATGGTATCCCTTTTTATATGACTCTTTACATGGATCATTTAATTTGTTTATTAATATGAACTAAAACACACAATAAATGTATAGTTACATAATGTCATAGAATTAGTGTAATTGATGAAAGTGTATTCTCTCCAGCCTTGGAGAGCTTTAATAAATCAGGCCCACTGTCTCGCTGCTAGTGAGAGCTTTGTGCCCTAGGTTTATATTTAGGTCAATGTAGTTTTCCCGTTTTTTCAGATCTGTTTTTAATCCAAAATATACAGTAGTTTCCATATATGTCTGTGGGGGGCTGATATCGCTTACTTCTTTTTCAGATGTGGGATGTCAAACAGAAGAGGAAGTTAGTAGAAATCAACTCAAAAAGGAAAAAAATAGCTGTTTTTACCTTCTACATTGAAAGCTTTATTAGCACGCATTGTGTTGTCATTGCAAAAGGAGGGACCTAGTGTGATTGGGAAAGGAAAAGCCCGAATTTGAACATTTGAAGCCTCCATAGCAGTTACCATCACAAGAGCAAACCAGTTAGAATACGTAAAAGTAATATAAGTAATAGATAAGACCCCTGAAAAAAAATCTAAAACATTTTCAGTTTCGGAACAAGATAAAAATGAGAAAATTTCTTAAAAAAAAATTACAGGTCACACTTCACAAAGTACCGAAAATTACCCAGGGAGCTAAAGAGTTAAAAAAGTATACCAACTGTTAACTGAATTTGATAGAAAAAATTATACCCCCTTTCCAAGAATCTAATATCTTTCCCTTTTGGCATTTTAGCAAATAGGTATATCAAGTTAAACATTTGTGGGAACGTTGGATATAGGCTAAGCCTTTATGGTACGATTTTACAAAAGGTACAAATAAGTTTCTAGAATATGGTAAGTTAAACCTTTTATGATATCTAAACCTTTTGGCCTTTCTGATGAAAAAAAAAAAAAAAAAAGAAAATATATTAGGTTTTTTAAAGCCATTTAAAAAACAGTGAATCTGACATACCCTCCAACAGTCCCCGGTGGGAATCAATTACTGCCATTGAAACACATGGACCTGGAAGATTCCTATGAGCGAATGTTAAATGGAATGGCCATGATTTATCAAAGCTCTCCAAGGCTGGAGAGGATACACTTTCATCAGTGAAGCTGGGAGATACAGCAAAACTGGAATGGATCAGGCCCAGGATTCAAAACATTTGCTAGCAAATTGCAAATGGCTTTGAAGAAATCCATTCCAGGTTTGCTGGATCACCCAGCTTCACTAATGAAAGTGTTTACTCTCCAGCCTTAAAGAGATTTAATAAATCAGGCACAATGTCTCTGTTTTATAAATAGTATATAGTATGTTTCATGGAATGTCTTAGGTGTTTGACATAAACACAGGGTTTTGAGACCAGCATAACATTTACCCCATTCATCCCCATAATTGTTTATGCTAAAAAAATGAGTATTTAGAGGCATGTATGTTAATCTGTAAACTAAAAGCATATTCATGCTTTAAAACATTATATTATGATGAAGTTCACTGGCAGGTGAGGAGGTCATAAGGGTCATTGCCCAATTTGGAAAAATATAAACATTTCCTGTCATATGGTACATGCAATATTGGCAGCAGCTACACTTGGACAACTGTTTACCAGAGCAATCGAGTAGCTGATAACTTCATCATCCAAGTACAATTGTGCAGATGGTTGATGAAACAAATCTCTTGCTTGACTGCAGTTTACCAGTCCCAAATGACACAGATGCAGACTCATTCTTTAAAACCCATGGCAAGCTATCTGAAAAAGTGATGTCTTCTTAGTTTTTTAGTTCACAACAATAAAATGATCCAATCAAATAACATATTTCATCCAAACCACTTTAACAAAAAGTTAGGACACATTCTTCTTTTTAAGTGAAGATAATAAAACATTTGTCCACAAGCTGCCATAAAATTCAGCAGAAGAAAAATAATATTAAAGAATATAACTACACTGGCATTCAAGTGGTTAAGTAATGTAGTTGACAACATCATGGCTATTACACCAGTTCCATACGACTTTCAAATAAGCCTAGGAATAAGAAGCGATAGGAAATTATAGGCTTGACAAAAGAGGAAAGTAAAAGTGAAAGCTCTATAAAAGAAAGAGGAACTATTATGGAGCAAAATGCCAACTCATTTCAAAACAGCCAAATATGAGAGAAATACAGCTTTGCTTGTAATAGCAGTTTACAACAGAACATTGTATTGCAACATAACAGTGGTGCTATAATTTGCTCTAACAACTCCAATTATGCCTTTTATTGATTTGGCAACACATTTAATAGGAATAGCCACACCTCTTGTGTTACAAATCATTAAAGGTGTTGAACGGTGTAATTTTAAAATCGCCTGTCTTCCACAGATGTCAGTGTGACAGCATAATTTCCCCTGAATTTTGCTATGTAAACAGTGTGTTACAGTAATTTCTCTCTTACAAGTGTTCAAATGTTCTCAGCATTGGTTTTGAATTGAAACATGTTTGAATTTTTTTCTTCTGTCTGTTCTAATTGCTTTTTTTTTTCCTATTTTTTTGGATTGTGGAAATAAACATGTTGTCTTTCCTCTCTACATCTCTATCCTTAATTATTACCTAAATCTGCAATATGCACTTAACAGCGCAAGTAAAACCTTTTGGTTTAAATTTCCTCCTCTTTACTTTAAAGGAAATACAGATCTGGTTAATGGCATGTTAGGTATTTATTATATGGTCAGTCCTTCTTTCTTCATTATAAAAAAAACCATACCTAGAAAAAATATTAACTGCTAGCATGCCTTCACAAATAGCTTGAAAAAGGGGATTCTTTTGTGTATGTTGTTTTGTGTTCAGCTCCCTTACAATCAAATAAAAGTATTTTAGTATTATGAAGCTGAAAATGTTAGAACTATGCTAGAAATGATCCTCCAGCATATAGACCTGGCAGGTAGAAAGCCCATAAATGGCAACCAAGAGACTACAGGCAAATGTAAAAGGCAATGCCCTTCTGCGGGCTTGCATCTAGTCAGAAAAAGGGGAATAAAGAGAAAATCAATCATTCGCAATATCAATGTAATATCAATGTATGTAAATATCAATGTCATAGCAATATAGAACACTTCTGACTCTTAAAAACTTAGCAGAACATTTCTCTATCATTAGGGTGTCCTAGACTAAAAACGGTCTAGTTTAACCTGGATTAGGCAAATTATACCTTCCAAGAATATTAGCAAAACAATGCGTGTGTCTATATAACCAAAGCAATTAATTTTCTTTTTACTTTTACAGCTTTTTAACATTTTTTTGTTTTTTAATGGCAAATTATTTTTTACTTAAATGCTGAGGGTTACAACATCTTATTAGTGGACCTAAATACAATGTTTTACTTTAAAGGGTAAACAGTCCTTTTATGTAAGGAAAAAAATTACCTCCTTTTTTTGGGGGGAAGGGTTAAAACCCTTCCTCTTCTGTCTTTATCGCCGTGACAGGAAATCTTGGCAGAGATTGAGGGATCTGCGGGAGTAAATTCAAGTTAAGGGTTTTTTTGTTTTTTTTTTATTTTATTTTATTTTAGTTCCTCTTTAAATGGGAAAATGTGTTTTTTATTTAATTTCCTTAGCTGTCAGAAATGTAATGGGATCAGTGATTTTCTAGATCAGTCTTATAGGCATATTAGTTAACCTCATTTGTCAAAATGCCTAAAAGATTTGTTCTAGTTATTCACAGATCCCTTACAGAGAGCCAAAAAGATCATGGATGTCACCTAAAGTGAAGAAAAAAACTTAAATCCCTAAAACCTGGAGGAACCCTAGGGTTCCATGGAACTCTGGTTGAGAAACACAGATCTAGACACTTTTTCTTTGAGACTAAAAATGTAGCCAACACAGCAAGTTTTCTAAAAGCAATTTTTTAAATTTTTGACAAATGATGCTTTTTAATAAGTTGTCCTTTCATCAACCCCTTTATCCTTCAATGTAACTGTATTGTAAAATACTTACGTTGCTTGGGTTATTTACACTAATATTTCTTGCCCAACATTGTACAGCTTTCTTTCACTGGGCATGCTTGCTATTTCCACCAATAATTTTTATATTTAAGACAAAGCCATCAATTGGTGTATGATGCTATTGTATATGGAAATTAACGTAGCATGGAATATCAGCAATGGATGTGTTGGGTTGAGCAGCCATTTGCTAATTTTTTCAAGGTTTGCTTGATTACCTAGGTTCACTGATTGAAGTGTATCTTCTCCACTTGGAGAGCTTTAATAAACCAGAGCTAATGTTTTAGAGGAGTATAGATCAGGATTGGATTAAAAAATATACCAAAGAATGAATAACCCATAAAGCATCACAAAATCTATTATAACAAAATTAAAGGAGCCTGGTAAGAGAAGGGTGCCCACCCACAGTGGGCAATAACGGCAATAATCAGAAATGCAACATATATAACACTGTATGAGCTGCAGAGATCCAGAGTGGGGATGGCAGCATCTCTCCATAGGACCGCTGTATTGGGAGAAGAAGGCTATAGTTTAACACATGGGCCATCATTGTAAAGCCATAAGTGTTATAAACCCAGCACAATCCATCACACCGAGACCCCCATTCCCACAGTGAAGAATGGCAGTGAACATGCTGTGCCTTTTTATTTTTTGCAGGGACAGGAAAACTGGTAAAGATTGTAAAATGATTGATGCTAAATACAGGGAAATTATTTGAGAGAACCCTCTTTTAATCTGCTATGGATTTCGGACTGGGATGTAAGTTCCCTATTCATACTGCTAAAACTACACTGGAGGAGTTTAAAGGTAAACAATGTGTTTGAATGGCCTAGATGTGCATAAAAAGGGGGCTTTGTAAAGTATTTAGTTGGGAGAGGGGGTGAAATGCCTATGCACACTCACATTGATGTTTTTATTGGTTGTGTCACAATACAAAATATTTACCACTTTCAAAGTAGCAGGCATAGACCATCAGACTAGGAATAATGAGTGGTAAGAGCCAGCACAATATAGATTTTTGCTTTTTGTTTAGTTATCCTTTAAAGGCAAAATGTACACAATAAAAATAAAAACAAAAGATACAAAAATTAGAGTCCCTCTCCAAACAACATTGAAATATAATTATATTGACAAATGTGCCTTATGTCAATATGTTATGTTACAGTTATTTTTTAGGGATCACTATCATTCTGCATGCCATTCAGTTCTAGATACTAAAACAAATGTCTTAGAAATGTGCATGCAGCAATACATGCATGACTTGTATTATTCTTATTCTGTATAGAGTAATGTAATATGTAGCACTATTCATTATATAATAACATTTAAATCATAGACCACTCTGATATGACTTATGAGCAGGTAAATGCCCTCTCCAAAGGTCCTTAAATTTTTTATATATTTTTATTATTAATTAGATTATAAATTAGTTGTTTATATTATTTCAATTTTAAGTTTGTCAACAGACATTTTTTAAATGTGCACTTCCTTACATGTCTCTTTGCTGCAGGCTTGCTGATATTTATTTCGATCACAATTGTTTTTTTTTTTTTTTGTTTTTTTATCAGAGAGAAAGGCTGTGTGTACATGAAAAGCTGGAAATGTGTAAATGAACTTGACAAAACATTTCAAAACAAACACAGGCCACCTACCAATCACTGGCACACAAGTCTTCCACATGTTTACACCAGAGGTGCCACATTGGATTTTCTCCCTGCTATTTTGTTTAGAGCCTGAAGCAGTATGAATGCCTGCATGCATTTGTTTAGCGGCAACAAACCATCTCATTAACAGCTGTGTGAAAAACCAACAAGGGTGACATTTTTCACGCTGCAGTGATCACACTATAGAGTGTGTGTCTGCCAAAGCTGACCCTATCCACCTCCCATCTGGCTGTTCCTGAACAAAGAAGATCAAATAGGCCTACCTGACCTGACACCAAACACAGAACCAATATGGCCCTGCTGTGAAGTTTGTTTAGAAAATATCCTCAGTCTTTCACAACTGACACAGAAATAAGTGTTGTAGGCCTTTCAAGATATTTTTATCTGTAATTGTCTTTGACTAAACATAGCTCATTCCTTGCTGTTCGACAAGGTAGCAGTGCTTTGTGTGGAAAGATTAAGAGATACAAGCTAAGTGACTGAGCACAAGCAAACAGCTAAAATTTATTCGGTAATGTTGAGTTTTTCATAACATTGCAAAAGTGTTCCTTTATAGCAAAAAATATCAGTTT
The DNA here is from genome assembly GCF_032062135.1 of Pyxicephalus adspersus. Classification (NCBI taxonomy): domain Eukaryota; kingdom Metazoa; phylum Chordata; class Amphibia; order Anura; family Pyxicephalidae; genus Pyxicephalus; species Pyxicephalus adspersus. Next base: position 104,311,777 of record NC_092858.1, read on the forward strand.
TGGATGAATAATATCATTTACAAATTTACCCTCAATCTGACTGAATAGTTGAATGGAATATAGGCTTGCTAAAGCAGCATAGTAGAGTCCCTGTTGTACTGTATATAAAAATACCCCTTTAGGAAATGGTTTAATTATGTCAGCATTATAGGGGAAGTTATATGATATAGATATGAAAACTATTAAGCTAAACCTATCACAGCATTTGGAGACAAATTCTGCCAACACTATTCATTTGAAAGCAGTAAATATATTTACACACATAAATCATACTATACCTTTCATATATAACCAAATCATCCACTAAAGTACAGAATAAACAAAGGGTTGCTATACCAAAAAACAATAGCCTTTGTTTTAGAATTATAGATAGCATTAATAAGAAAGGTCTTATTCACTTTACTTTTCTAAGGGAATGAGTTTTACGGTGTGCACTGATATGCAGTGCACTGTGGTACTATTTATTTAAATGCCAGCTCAATGCACAGTTACAGTAGCAAGAAATGCATCCTCATTGCAGCACACTACAATGCACATATAATAGGTACAAAGGTACATATCTGATTTTTCATGCTGTGCTGCCATATCATTTAAAATGAATGGGCTGCCTTAGGGCAGTATAGCTTGATGCATATTAATGCCTTGCAATAAGACTGGTGTATTAACAAATACCATAGCGTGAAGGGGGACTAAATGCTGAAATTGTAAGAGGGGATACATTTAAAAGAAAAAGTGCATGCTTGCAGAAAATGGAGTACATGTTGTGCACATTTTCCCATTGGTGTCTGGGAGCTCTAATATACAACCTAATGTTGTTTTAAAAGAATGTATTACCTTCTCTCTCTCTTTGCTAGGTAATATTAATATTTCCCTTTTTCAAAACCCATTAAAGAAAAAAAAGAAAACAATCATATAAACTGAGCTTTACTGGTACAAAGTGAATCACTGGAGTGGATTGGGTGATTAGTGAGTTAACAAGAACTTAAGATGTTGTGGGGTTCATAGAGCATAAGGTGTGCACATATCTAAGAACTTTCTCGCTTTTCTGTGATGTTGTCACAAAATCAAATAAACCATTACTATCAGGCACCTTTCCCATTTCTTCTTCCAGTTAGTTCAGTATTGACTGGGTCAGTGACAGGTATGGTAGAGACAAGCATAGACAAAAAGTGGACAGACTGCAATGGCTTATCTGACAATTTCCTTTACCAGGTAGTAAAATATGCACCAAGATGGCAGGTAGCTGACCTTGTTTCACTTCGCAAATTTGACAAGATAAATTAAGTGGCTTGACTGATTTCCTAACAGCTAAGCCACTGTGCTTGGACCTAGCAGTTTACAAGGATTTATGATTGTCATCACAAATGTACCAACATTGTTGTTATCCTGTCATTATGAGAATTGACTCAACTTTACTGATTTACCTATACAGGTAGTCCCCGGGTTACATGCAGGATAGGGACTGTGGGTTTGTTCTTAAGTTGAATTTGTATGTAAGTTGGAACAGGTACATTATTTTAATAAATGCAATTAGGACAGATGTTTGTATCTGTGGTGTCAGTTACTGTATAAAATCCTCACTGTGAGACATTCATCAACGTCTGGAGCAAACTGTGCTTTGACATGCGAAAAGAAACAACTGTAGAGTTTGTCTTGGTCATTAAAGAGTTACAATAGGCTGCAGAAAGAGCTCACCCCCCCTCCCCCATCAAACCTCCATGCACTGGAGCGAGCAGAAAAGCCCATTCATATCTAAGAGGCATCTGTATGTCGAATGTCCTTAACCCGGGGACTACCTGTATTCTTAACTTATTATACAAAGTTTCTTTTATAGGTACCAGTTCTATAGAATACTGTAAATTGGTCATGTGCAGTAGACACAGCTCAAACCTTCCCAGACTTTGTTCCATGAAATAAACTGTTAGGTGCCTTTATGAGAGTGCAGCCTACTCTCACACCTGATGGCCTACAGCAAATGTATTTATAAGCTCTACACACTCTAGCACCTGTTGTAGCAGTTAGTCAGTGCATAAAGCAGCATGACAACTCCTTAGAGAGTCAAACAAATTTGTCACCAGCATCATGTAAAGCATTAGTGATGTCACCCCACCCCATTATATAGAAATTATCCACCACATGGAGTGCAAAGAAAAGGCAGATGGATTTTACTGTATAACCTGCCATAATTGCTGCAACTAATACAGTCAAAACATTGAGCAAAGGGAAGTAGCAGGTGAACATAAGGGTGTGGGGGTGTGGATAAGACCAGAGTGTAGACAAGGTTAGGAATTAAACTTCTACCCTGTCCTTTACATGTACCAGTGGTGATATCAACAACTGAAATTTGCACTTTGAGGTGGACAGCAGCACACACATCAGATACGACACTTGGTTGTATTTATAAGATGTATTAGATTTCATCTCAGTATGTTTGTAAAATGCTTTTAGTATCCACATTAATACACAGGGGCATGATCAAAATTAGTCAGGTTTTAAACCCCACAAAAAACTTGTGAAAAGAATGTGATATTGAAATGTTATAAAGCCATTCTGCCCATGCTTTTCACAACCAGACTAGATGTCTGCCACCTTTACTTGCTCACCCTTGCCCCCCACTTTATCATGCTTTCCCACACACACTTACACACACACACACACACCTGTAGAGTAAGCACTGTAACCAGCTGCAACCTGCATAGCATAAAGAGTGACTTCTTCAAGCCTTAGTTGCAATGAGGCATGTTGAATCAAAACTATAGGTAGCAGATTGACAGAGTGGCATTATCATTATTTAATAATATTAGATTTTTAGAGGACTAGTAGCCCAAATATGTGTTATTTATTGGATGTTATATTTTAATTGTTGAGTTGCTGGGCTATATACATTTTTTTTATCTGCAATCTTTGCTCCAAACCCGAATTTTTCTCCCATTGACTTTAATGGTGTTCGAATTCGATGTTCGACCACCCGAATTTTTTTGCTATATTCGGCCGAATAGCTGTCGAATCGAATAGTGAGCTATTTGACCAACACTACTCAGTACACTGGCCTCTCTCATACATCCAAAGAATCATTTTATGCACCATTTACTTGGTCTTTGACTTGCTTTGAATATAATCGGCCAAAAAAAAACAAAATTTTTTTTCTCTTTCTTTATTCAGGTGCACTCAACAGTTACTTTGTCACTTTTTTATCTATATCTCCTTTCTGTTTATTTCAAATTTACTGTTAATTGTGCCCCCTTAAGAAAATTTATACTTTTTCCTCTGACATATACACGCTGTTAAAAGTTGTTTAGTTGGTCATAATAAGACTGCAGCAAGTCAGGACTACAGCTAAAAAAAAAAAAACTTCTACCTTATCAAAAAGAATCACACAGTAGTTTTTATCAAGTTTCCCCCTTTCCCCTCACCTCCCCCTCTCTTCTCCATTGAACAGAACTCATCTATTCATCTGTCACAGGAAAATACCGTTTCCAGTTGCAATCATCTGACGTTTGTACAAGGCTTAAGTCAGGACAAAAAAGATGTGTAAAAAAGAAAGACTATCCTATATATATGCTAGTCTTTCTAGTGTTTCATTTGACTTAAGACAAAACTACATATCCAGAGAGCCCAATCCTTATGCAAAAATGATACAGACAGGTATTTTCACTAAACCATGATTTGCTGAACCAATGTCTCCAAAATTCTCATTCACCAGGGAGGAAGTAAATACTTCTCAGCAAGTCCACCAAAAAAGCAGGTAGTATGAAAAGACTTATTTATCCATCTTCATCTGTCCTATATCCCATGTGTAAACATATGGTTGTATGAAGTGGTCTGAGTGGCCTAACAGTTACAACAGTTAGCCTAAAATACTTATTACCAAATTGATTTATTTCTATATATTTGGTTTCAACGGTTTTTATTGACATTTTTGTAACACAGAGAAATAAAAACAAATCCGCTAGAGAACAATAAACATAAAAAACAAAAATAAAGCATTCATCTGCTTAACATAGTATACATAAACATACAAACTAATAGCATGAAATCACTTTTACAACAGTCAACAATAGTGTTCTCTATAATTAGAAAACAGATATTGAAAAATAAAGGGAATTTTGAGGAAAACTGAATGTCACAAGAAGGGAAAAAACTTGGGGAGGGGTGCAGTGGTGCAAAATCTCCAGTCCAATAAGACTGTTACAATTTTTTTTTAATATCACGCCTAAATCTATTCTAAATGAATGAACGTTTACCATAAATTCGTTAGGGAAGACATGGTCATATCAGATAGGGAGTATTGAAGCCAGGGTTCCCATATAGAAGCATAGAGTTAGTTAAGGCACTGGATAATTTCTCACTGATAAATGTATTATCAACTCTCAGTACTTCATGGAATGGAACTAGTTGTCGTTTCCAGTGTTTAGCCATAGTTTGTTTTGCTGCCAGGAGTATAAAGGAACATAATTTGAACTGGCTTGTTGTTAAAGTGAAAGGTTTAAATTGGAGCAGTGCTAACCAGGGATTTCAATAAACATTTTTTTGGAACAGTGTATTTAAAAGTTTAAATTTTCTAACCCAGAAACGAATAATAAGTGGACACGTCCACCATACATGTAGCTCAGTAGCCAATTCTCTGCATCCTCTGAAACAAAAGCCGGACTGATGTGGAGATATATGTTGTAGTCTAGCTGGTTCCATATACCACTTCATCATTACTTTGAACAGTTCTTCCATTGTAGTAACATTCAGGGAACAGGCTGATACTCTCGTCCACATATGAAACCATTCTGTATCTGGTTTGCTACTTTTTAAATCTTTCTCCCATTGCCATTTATAGAAATGCATGTTAGGACATGAGACCTTATTTAGTACAGTATATAAGATGGAAATCAGTTTTGGGGTCAACGGGGATCTATAACAGACATGTTCCAGTGTCGATAATCTAGAAAGACCATCAGCTATTAAGGAAGAGATCCAATGTTTCAACTGGATATAGCTGAACAATTCTGAGCGGGGGGCCGAGTATGAACTACGGATAGTTTCCCAGCTCAAAATACCCGTTTTTCCTAAAAGGGAGTGCACTGTGGTAAAACCATTTCAGCCCACCAATGAAAAGCTTTTAGTGACTCCATGCCAGGCAGAAACAAAGGATTATGTTGTATTGATAACAACGGAAAATGTGGGGATAATAAACCACCGGAATATATGAGTACGTTACACACTTTTGAAATATGTCTAAAATGTGAACTTAACTGAGGTCTGAAGTTGGGTGGGAGACACGGGACTTGAGATCTACCGGAGCACAAAAGGAGGACTCACTCTGGACCCACAGTGGAGCGGCTTTGCCCATGTATAAATTGACAATAGTAGCGATCCAGGCTGCCTGATAATACTTGAGTATATTCGGAACTCCCAGTCCACCCTACTTTTTATGTGCCACAAGAGTTTACGAGAAATTCTCGGATTCTTGTTAGCCCAAATAAATGTAGATAGATGTTTTTGTAAAGAACGCAACATCACTGATGGGATCAGTACGGGGAGGGTGCGAAAATATATAAAAGCTTAGGTAATACAGTAATTTTAATTGAGTTTATTCTACCTGTCCATATAATGGAGTATGTACTCCAGGACCGCAACATGGACTTAATGTGTTGGAACAATGATGTGTAATTAGAATTAAACAGGGACTCAGGTATCCGAGTCACATGAATTCCTAAATATACTATATAATGCTTTGCCCATTGGAATTTAAAAAATGTAAGAGAGATCTCGTATCAGTAGGTAAGTGTAAATCTAATGCTATTGGTTTCTGTTCATTAATTATCAGTCCCAATATCAGTGCAAATTTGCGTAGAATAGCCAGGAAGTTAGGTAAGGAGATATTTGGTTGCGTAATTGTTAGCAGAATGTCAGAATGTTTGTGAGATGTACCACTCACGTCAATACCATGAACATTAGGGTTAGTCCAAATCATGTGGGCTAGGGGTTCCAAAGCTAAAACAAAAAACAAGGGGGAAAGGGGACACCCCTGTCTAGTACCTTGGTTAATCGAGAAAGACTCTGAATAATACATTGTGTAGCGAACTTGTGCCATCAGAGTAGAGTATAGGGCTTTAGGCCATGCTAAAAACTTTGCTTTAAATCCCCATCTATCAAGTACATAGAACAGGTACTCCCATGACAGGGAGTCAAAAGCCTTATTACTATCTAATGCTAAAAGCATACTTTGTAGTTTCCTTTGTTGCACCAAATGTATTAGACTAATAACATGCGGGTACCATCCGGAGCCTGTCTGCCTGGTATGAGCCCTACCTGATCCTTATGTATTAAAGCCGCTAAAAAGAGGTTAAGTCTATTTGCTAATACTTTTGTGAGGAGCTTTATATCTATGTTGAGCAATGATATTGGTCTATAATTCAAAGGGTCTAGAGCATCTTTTCCTGGCTTTGGGATCATAGCTATGTGAGCCATGAGGGATGAATCAGGATAGTTCGGATGGTTCCTAAGAAAATTGAAATGGTTTGCTAAATGGGGGGCTAAAACATGGGAAAACTTTTATAATAGCTGGCAGTGAATCCATCGGGCCCTGGAGCTTTATTTGATTTCAGTGTTTTTATAGCCTCTATATTTTCTTCAATGGTAATATCAGCTTCCATTTTCACTGCCATTTCCTCTTTCAATGTGAGGAACGATAAGTCAGCAAATAATTCATCAGCTTTTTTTTTTGGAAACTATGGGGCTCTGTATATAGTTTGTGAGAACATGTTTAAAGGATTCCACTACAGCACAGGGCCTTGAGGTCACGACTCCATTACGGAGTTTAAGCTTTACCAAATGTGGTCTTGGTGATGTAACATACAGTAATTTCGCTAACATAGGGCCTGGTTTGTTTGCGAGAGCATAAAAATTACGTTTAGACCACCTCAATTGTTTTTCAATCTGGTAATCTAGCAAAAGAATCAATTTTCCTTTTGTTTGCTGAACCAGTTTACCAATCCTGGTCGAGGGAGTTTGTTTCCACTGACTTTTGAGAGTCTCTAATTCGACCTTTAACGCTGCAATTCGTTGGGGTCTTCTCTTTTTATGACGCTAGACAAGTTGAATCAACATGCCTCTAGGCGTTGCTTTGTGCACTTCCCAAAATGTGACAGGGGAAGCCACCGAATCAGAATTCAAATCAAAATAGCGTTTTAGCACCTGTTCAATTTCCACAGCCACCCCGGGAGATGATAATAGCGTGTCATTTAAGCGCCAACGAAACTCAGTAGAGGCTGGTGCCAAAGATTTACAGTACATAATTACTGGGGAATGATCCGACCAGGGTGTGGATAAAATTTTCATCTTAAAAATTTGTGGGATAAAATTTTGTGGAACTAGTATGTGGTCAATATGCGTAAAACTGTCATGTGAAGCCAAATAATAAGTGAAATCCTTGGTTGTTGGATTAGGTTCTCTCCAGACATCTCTTAAGCCAAAATGTGACAGTAAATTAGAGTACTGTTAGAGTGACCCATTACAAACAGAATCCCCTTAGTATGTTTAAACACTACAGAGAAAAAATGTTTCAGGAATCGGATTTGAAAAGTGTTAGGAGCATAGTACGCAGCAATAATCACCTCTGTATCAAAAATTTGACCTTGTAAAATTAAATATCACCCATCGCCTTTGTGGAAAGCCACTAGGACACCTCTCTTTTTCTCCTGAAAGTTGGATTGGAACACTTGGGGGTGACATTTGTGAAAATATTTTGGACGAGACTCTGTGGAGTATCTAGTCTCTTGTAAACAGACAACATTTACTTTCTGGGCAGCAAAGTGGTTAAAAACTTTCCTATGTTTATTGGGGGAGTTAGGACCCTAAATGTTCTGTGTTATAAAAGTATAATGGGGGTTAGCCATATTCCCAAGATTGAAGAAATACTGACAATTGGTAATTGCCCTGTAGACATATTGCAGAATGCACCAAAATAAGGCATGGGCCAGAGAAGGAAGGATAACAAATAAAGGGAGGCAAAACCTTGGGAGGGGCTGCCTTAAAAATTGCATAAATTATACACCAGAATTTCAACCAGTGTGTGAAATGTACTGCATAAGCAGAGAGCAGTCTTGCTCAACGGCAGGACCATAACCGGGGGGGAACCATATTTACCTGGACATGCTTTGCACAAATGTTTGGCAGGTGATTCAAATTAAACAGAGGAAAAAAAAAAAAAGGATGATCACTCGGCAGATATAATTTTATATACTACAATAACCATTAAACTGTAGTAGTCCAAATAGGGTCAGCATAAACATCATCTCTATCCAGTGTTCCTTAACCCCCCTAGCGTTCTAATTCTGTCAGTTTTTTGATGCAAAAAGTGATCCTATTTTTTTTGCATAGAAATTTTTGTTTATATTGTGGGCTTGTAATTCTTAGAATTTACTCCTGGGTGTAATATTTATATTTATAAAAGTGTATAATGTAATGTTCAGTAGCTTATATAATATATATAATACAATTATATATATATATTATATAAGGATTTCTTTGTATTGGACTCAATACAGCTTTTTTGTATTGAGTTCAATGCAAAGGAACTCAATACAAAATTGTGAATTTCCCGCCCCGCCTCCCTCCCGCGCCGACATAACCGGGAAACCCCGGTGATCGTCACTGCACTCGCCGGCTGAAGACAGAAGAGAGGAGACGTGTCCGGGGGAGCGGAGGGAGAAGGTGAGTATTTTTTTTTTTGCGATCGACGCTGGACAGAACGGAGGTCGAAGAAGCCGGCCGGCTTTTTCTTCTAAGCCGGCCGGTTTAGAAGGAGAAGCCGGCCGGCTTCTTCTTCCCGGAGAGGACACCCGACGCTGGAGGACGACGCTGGAACACGACGGATGGATGATCGCAGCGGGACCAGGTAAGTGATCCATAAAAATTATCGAAAATAGTAACTTTTTTTAGCCCGTACCAAGGTCGGGCTTATCGGTCAGGTGGTTAAAGCAGATTACATTGTAATCTGCTTTTAAATTTCCCTCCCAGACACACCCCCCAATACATCACCACTCACATCACCCGGAAGATGACTCATCCTCGGGGGTGATGTGAGTGGGGATTTCCCTACCTGCTCACACAGGCACACAGATGCTGGAGCTGCTGCTGCTCGCATCTCCAGAGAGATGCAAAGCACAATGCAGGATTTCTGCATTGTGCTTCACATCTCACTGCAGATGCCAGCAGCAATAGCAAATTCCGGAATTTGCTATTGCTTTGCATCTCCCTGGAAATGTGGGCAGCAGCGTGGCCGGGACCCAGGTGGTATTTAAAAGCAGATTACTCATAAATCTGCTTTTAAATTTCCCACCCGGCCACACCCCTCAACGGTCCGGCACCCCGCCATCACACCAGGACCATCGGATCGCCGCTGGAGCGTGGGGCAAAGGTAAGAGGGGCTCTTAAAGTTACCCCGAGTGTGACTCGGGATTACCGCTTTTTGCAAGTAAAAGCCACCCCGAGTCACACTAGGGGAGGTAAACAAAGCACATCATCTACAGCAGAGATAGCATAGTAAAATGCAACAGTATTCTGGAAGACCATATGAACCCAAATTTAATTACTGACCTGATGGAGGGAGAGGAAGGAAACTCCGAGTCAGGCTCAGAGACTTCCGTTATCTTGCCTCGTGGTCGCAGGGAGAGAGGAGAAGAGTGAGGAGCCGGTGTCCGCGCCTGGGACTTAATTGCGTGAGACTTTTTCCCCATTAGGATCGCTGGGAGTTCCGCAGTCAGATGCCAGTAAGTAAAAGAGTTTTGTGCCACTCGGTCTGTACACCACTGTCTCAACACACTTGGGTATATGCGGATGGCCACCATCTTGATGGCTCACGAGCACCCTTAATTTCTATATATTTGGACATATATAGGCAAAAAACATTCTTCTTACATCCAGGCAAGTATACCTGGATAAGAAGTTTGAAGTACTACAAAAGTTTGAAGTACTACAAAATAGGCTTTATGGACAGAAGTTGAACTGAAGTTGGACATCCCTGTTGCAGACATTATTTGGATGGCCCATGAGACCATGGCAGTGTCAACTACCACCTATGGAAAGGAATGTGGCATAAACACTACTTTGAAGGCAAATAGTTGTCATCTTTTCTAAGCTATCAAACTGGTGCAAGCTGGAAAGTTTGGAGAGGGCATATCAAAATTGTTAGGCCTGGGGGCGTGGTCGACTGATGGTGGACTAAGACACACTTTGCCTCAGCTCTGATCTGCCCGGGGGAATTCTGAACAGCTCCGGATGGATCCTAAGGATCCGGGAACACAGAAGGGACGAAAAGCCAACAGCGGGAGTACTGCAGGGGGTTAGATGGCTTTTTTTCTTCCGGCGCCCGCACCACGAGGGACCAGGCTGCAAAGCCGTGGCCTTAATTAGTTTCTCTGGCTGCGACCGCAGAATCGCGGCCCTCCAAAAAGACACAACCCAGACCAAACAAGGATCCAGGAGCTTCTACTACCTTAGACACCTCTCAGAAACCTACACCCAGCACCCCAAGCTCCCCGATTGAAAGCCCATACATCCCAGGCATCATGGAAGAATCCTCCATATCCAGCATGTCTCCAGCAGCAGGTGAGGCCAATTGGGACTGGAGGGCACACCTTAGGGCTTTCGCCCACCAGACAAGACCTGGAATACAGTATCGGCAGGCTTGAAGTGAGCTGCAAATCTGAATTTCAGATTTGCAGCGCTCCATACAACAGGTCACAGCTACCACGCTCAATTTGCAAGGTACCTGCACTGATCCTTCTACCCAGATGGCAGCCCACAGCATGATTCTAGAATGACACACTATTTTTACTCCATGATGATGCAGAAATTCACAATCCACATAACAATATCCGAATCAGAGGGTTGCCAGAACCTGTTCCAAACTCGGAACTCTACACCGCAGCCTATACTATTTTTGCGTTGCTTCTAGGCGTGCCTCCCGATGTAGATTTGGAGATCAACCGAGTACATAGAACATTGGGCCCACTCAGTACAGACCACAAATGTCCAAGGGATGTTATCTGTAGAATTCATTTCTACAGGACTAAGGAAGATGTCATGAAGAAAGCCAGAGAAGCTAAGTCTATTGAATACGCGGGTGCTCACCTCCAGTTACTACCGGATCTATCTAAGTTCACGCTGGACCTCAAAAGAGCTCACAAGCCACTGCTCAATGCTTCAAAAGGGAGAAAAATCCCTTATAGATGGAGGTATCCTTTCCATTTGATTATATGCAAGGGTGGTAAAAACCATATTCTCCGCTCTCCAGCAGATCTTACCCAATTGCTCGAGGATCTACATCTCCCTCCTATCTCTTTACCTGAATGGCCGTCACCGATGCCCATACTACACCGGAGTCCTCTTGCTACCTCCTCAACTTACCAACAATGTCCTTCATCCTCTTCCCCTTCTCTTACACCGGTCAATGATACTTTTGCGCCCATGGATGGATCCAACACGCGACAAATGACTTCTCCATCACATCATCTTTAAGAAAGCTTTAGAGAAGATCTTCTTCCAGCAGTCCAATTTTTCTGTTTCCCATGGTTTTTCTCAGTGCATCTAGAAGATCTTCACTGGGAGTCCTTCAGATTTGTTTTTATTTTTGATTTCAGCATGCCTCTCCAGCAGACATTCCTACCTTCCCTTGGCTTCTGTTCTCCCATTACATCCACCCTACAGCAGAAGACTTTGGGGCTCCATATTTTCTATCCCCTATCAACACCGTTGGATATTTTTCTGCATTTTTTTTACTCATATTTTTTTTTATATTTTTTATGGTTTCTCTGGCAGAAGGAATTCTACCATTGGAGTTGACTCTTTGGACATGACTAGTACCCCCTCCTGTGGACTCTACATATACTGGTAGCTATGTCCTTTTTCATTTGTTTCTTGTTATTGCTGTAGGTTACAGGAGGTGATTATCCAGTGCTATCCTCCACTGGCTGCCTTGCTTGCTATCTGGGCCATTTGAGCAGGCCATCTAAAATGTTGGAGCAGTATATTCCAGGACTCCCAGTGGATAGATACGCAGTAATATGGTTCCACATATGAGTATTTCCACATCGCAAGCTTAGAGTTTGTCAGTATTCAAATACACTGCGATGGTTTGGGATCACACAGCAGATGTTACTCCGTGAAGGTCCTCTTGTATTGAGGAGTATCTTGTGAATGGTTTTCCAGACATTTCCTTTTCTTGACTTTCTCAGTTTATTTTCTTGACGTTTGTATTCTATTTGCTCTATGCGAATGTATCGAATTTATTATGCATTTATATTGCTGTTTAGTATGTTCCTATTTGTGACTGTGCGGGTTCCCCTGGGTGGGTTCTGTTTATCCCTGCCGTTTACCGTCATCTCCCCACATAGGCCTACCGTCTTTGATAGACGGAAGTTTGGGATTATTTGATGCCACCTTAGTTCATCACCCCACGTGCGAGAACCAACCCCCGTCTGGTGACCCCTTCTCCCCATCCTAATGTCGCCCCCAACTGTACAACCACAATTATTGAAAATTCGCACCCTCAATACTAAAGGTCTTAACAGCCCCAACAAGCACTCACAACTTTTATATGCCCAACACAAAGCAAAAGTACAAATATTACTTCTCAAGGAGACCCATTTTCAAACCAATCGGATACCATCCCTCCGTAATCGCTATTACTCCACATGGTCCCACAGTACTAACTCCGAATCCAAATCTAAAGGTGTCTCTATTTTGTTTCACAAAACTCTTCCGGTGCAGATCATTGACTTCTTGTCTGACCCCCAGGGCAGATACCTGATCCCTAAAGTCTCCATATGGGACAGGAAATTTACGATTGCTTCCTTTTATGCACCCAATCACCAAACCACAATACCCATTTCCCTTTACCTGGAGATCAGTCACAGAGGGCACTGTTGTGGGCGGCGATCTTCATTTTGTACTGGATCCCCGTATTGACACCTCCTCTGCAAAAACCCCTATCTCCTATTCCAAATTAAATTCTTTCTGCTCCAAGCTTCATGATCTCAGGTTATTGGATATCTGGCGCACGCTACACCCAACGTCCAAGGACTATACTTTCTATTCAAACCCACACTGTATGTATTCCCAGATAGACTATATTTTTGTAAGTCATCCCACACTTGACTGGCACCCTTTTGCCCCTGGTCTGACCACTCTTCTGTGTCGCTTACCATTCAAATCCCAAAAGCGGGCTCTAGAGAATGGACATGGAAGTGTAACAACTCCCTGTTCAAAGACTCTTTTTGTGTGAAAGCGGTCATAGACACCATTACCAATTTTATAAAAGACCATTCTTCAGACCCTACTTCACTCCCTTTACAGTGGGAAGTAATGAAGGCCGTTCTCATGGGGGGTTCTTATTCAGCATGAGGCTAGACCTAAAAAGACAAGGCCACAAGATATTAAGCTCACCTCGGACAAGGTCCGAACCCCTTAGAACATCTCCATAAGCAAAATATGCCCCCCAAAGTATTCTTAGAACTGACCGCGTCTAGAAGACGCCTCTTAGAACTACACAATCTGGCACACCAACGCCATCGTGATTGCTTCAGTAAATTAATTTACCAAAATGGGGATAAATGTGTTAGACTTTTGGCACAGGGTCTTCACTCGCGTACATTGACTACAATTATCCCCTCTATACAGACAGCCAATGGCAAGTTGACATCTATCCCCAGGGACATTTTGCAGGTATTTCATAAGTACTGCTCCGACCTATATAAATTTTGTTTGGACCCAATGTCCCCTCCCTCTCTTCAAAAATATATCTCAGAAACAGCCCTCAGAAGTGACATCCCATCCAGAATTGCCATTCACGTAGGAAGAGGTCAGCGCAGCGATTAAATCCACACCGGCCGGCAAAAGTCCAGGCCTAGATGGTTTCACACCTAGATTCTAAAAATTACACTCCCTTAATCTTGTACCCTTTTTAACTAGAGTGTTCTCCTCTGTATCTACTGATACACCATTTCCGCCACAGAGCCTTGAAGCCCACATTACAGTTCTTCCCAAACCTGGCAAGGATCACACGCTATGTTCCAATTACAGACCCATATCTCTGATTAATGTTGACGCTAAAATATTTTCTAAATTGATAGCTAATAGACTCTCCCCATACATGCCAACAGTGATACACAAGGACAGAACTGGGTTTATCTATGGGAGGGAAGCTAGGGACAACACTAATAAAACCATTTTGCTGACCCAATATGTTAAATCTACGGGTACACCAATGTGCCTTTTATCAGTAGACGCTGAAAAGACCTTGGACAGAGTCAGCTGGCAGTTCCTGAATTCAGCGTTACATCGGGTGGGAGTGGGCCCCTGTATGATTACGAGAATTTCAGCATTATACTCTTCACCAAATGCCCGTGTACGGGTCATCAAGGCTCTGTCTGAATCTTTTCTAATCTCAAACGGGACAAGGCAGGGCTGTCCCCTCTCCCCACTGCTTTACGCATTGGTCATGGAGCATTTAGCCGTAGCCTAACGCCAAAACCCGGATGTTAAGGGTGTCAAGATAGGGGATGCACAGTACAAACTATCACTATATGCGGACGACCTTCTTTTGTACATAACCTCCCCACATACTACAATACCTTCCATACTGAAGGAATTCTTTAAATTTAGTCTCTATAGCAATTTCAAGGTGAATTACTCAAAGTCTGAACTACTTAATATTACTCTAGACGCTAGACATATGTCCTTGATCAGCACTAATACATCTTTTCGGATTTGCAATGAAGCGATTAAGTATTTGGGTATATTGGTCACATCTGATCCTTCTAAATTGTATGCATTCGATTACACTCTATTATGTAGTAATACATCTCACAGATCTTCACAGATCTCCATAAATATGACTCCCTACCCCTGAATTGGTTTGCACGTATTAACATGATTTTTATCTTGGTCTGCCTCCGAAGAACGTCATTTACAGAATGCTGGCTTTTTTGGGGGGATTTTTGGATTTGCTGAGAAACACACCATGCTTTACCAAATCACAGGCAAAGCTGGTAAATCGTAATACGTTTTGTATGTAAAGAGAAAGAACAAGGATTTGTTTAGTTGGGAACAAAAAAGCTGTTTATGTTATCAGGTAACCAGGTTATGTTACCAGGTTTACCAGGTAATCCTGGTTATGTGCCAAACCTCATGGTTCAATGTAAGATGAAAATTATTGATAGGGAGAGGGAAAGGGTGAAGGGGAAAGGGAAAAGGAGGCTTTTATGGCACTGAATTCATACAGATAAAAACAATACATTTTATTTCAGGCTTCCTGTGGACACACTGTTCTTTCGACATACTATCAATTAAAGAATATTATTTTGCTTACCTCATTCCCAACTCCTTGCTTTTCTTCATGCTTGACAAACCTGAGTAGCAATAGGTTGTACATACCTAATGAGTCACATTAATGATAAAGCCATAGTACTTCAATCCTCACAGTTTATAATCCCTTCTTTTTGAGAATAGTTGGGTAGCTTATTTGATAACTGATATTGAGGAGAACTGGAGTTTGGTCTCAAAAGCCTTGATATATCCCTTGATGAAGCCACAATAGGCGAAACGCGCTGGTAACAGGACTTTTTATGTGAAATCTAGAAACTTGAACAAGTTTGTATCAATTCCTTCTGTATTAAAGCTATTGGTAGTTCTTGATTCAACTTTGCACTAACCTTAATCGCTACAAGAAATGATATTCCTTTTAATAGAAATTGTTTTTGTTCACAAATAATTGTAACTATAAGTATTTGATAAGAAATAAAATTTATTGTTTTTATCTGTATGAATTCAGTGCCATGAAAGCCTCCTTTTCCCTTTCCTCTTCTCATTTTCTCTCTATCAATAATTTTCATCTTACAAATTTTGCATGTACACATTTTAAAAAACACCACATTATCCATTTACTGCATAAGATTGGCTCTCACATTGGCCCTAGGTTAAGCAAAGACGTCTTTGGACTGTCTGACATACAGATGGCCAGTAGATGGTGCACTCACAAACCAGCATGTATTATACAAGCATGGTTTAGATGTGTATGTATGTATGTATGTATGTATATATAAATATAAATAGTAATAAAAAAACAAAACAAAAAACTGTTAATTATTTGACAATGGCAAGCACACTGCAACCAATTGCCCTGAGAATTTTTTTGTATTTAAACCATCAAGACAATAAACATACATAGACATCTAAAAATATACTTCTTAGATAAACTTAAAATGGATTGTTCATATTGAATGCCAAATTGATGCAAATGACCAGTAGTTTAGGTCTCAACATGGGTTAAATCAGCTGCAAAAAGTTATCATCAGCTCTTTCCATTCCTTTCCCTCCTCCTTCCCCATCTCCATTTGGAAAGAAGGTTGCTGTCTTTATGTTTCAACTGTAGCAAAAAGATTAAATTGTTTACAAGCTCAGAACCCTGGCTGGCTGGATGAGCTGCAAGAGACAAAGATAGACATTCTAATTCTCTGCTGTACTTTGTGCCTCCGTCCTCCTCTGCTAACACTAATTCTTTTATCTGGCCCCAACACTCCAGGCATTATGTGCATTCATAAAAAAAAGGAAAAAAAAAGAACCGAAGCAGGCAAAATTACTGTTCTGTACGCTGTACCACTGATAACAATCTCTTGAATACTGATTACTTTTTTCCCAACACAAAGCGACCAACACAAGTTGGTCTTTAACCCTTTATCTTTAGCAAGCAGAAAGACACAAGGAACATCTTACTCAGTTGGAAAAAAAAAGCACACACACAAGAATTACTGTTATCTCCTAGCCAGAAGAGCAACAGCAGAGATAAGAAAAGCCTGAAGAATTAAAAGGGACATTGCATTTGGACTGTAAATTCATGCTGGAGCTGGTTCTATTTGTCTGTCACTGTGGTTCATAATTTTTCCAGGTTGTTTTGATAGACTTATTGTGAGGACTGCATAGAAAACTCATCAGCATTTGTTGCCTGTGAGCATTATTGTCAGTGGTATCCGCATGCTTATAGACAGGGGAAGATAATGGTTGAAGTATAAAAGAGATAAAGGCGAAACCTCTTCTCATTAAGGGCTATCTCCACCTCTGCAGGCTCTACAGTATTGTGTGACTAGGACTAGTGCATTGAACATAAATTATAGCTAAAAAAAGACTGAGGGCAGCATCATTATTTTGAAAAAGTTATAATGAAATGCCACAAGCTTAAGACCTATTTACTTCAAAGGCTGACAATAAATATAAAGAAAGCTTACACTGAAGTGACCAACATTGACTGCATATTGATTGCTCCATTCCCAAAGCTTGCCTGTAGAAAATGTCTGAAACAAAGAAAATATATTTGAATGTTTTCTTACAAGAGTTGGAATCATTTCACTTTTATTTTCTTTATTTTTACTATACTGTCTTCATTTAAAAAAGCTACAGGCACAAAGAATGTATGCTGATAAAGATGTGTAATTTCTGTATGTCTTCACACCTCAACTCATAAAGTGGTGTACAATAAAAAATAATAGTAAACAGTTTGGGAAGGTAATGGTGACTAATAATTACCTCCTCCGTAGCTTTCAGTAGATGTTTTTATACCAATGTTTAATAGGATTTGAAGCAAATAAAGTAACTGTTGACCACATAGGTAGGTAATATCCAGTATCAGCACCCTTTCTCCTTCCTACCAACACTTAATGTGTAGCTATTGGCAAAATAAAAATGTTGTAAAGTCTGTCACTAGCATATTTTTCAGCTCTGTACGAACATTTTATTGCCTGTTGATCCTGCCAGTCAATGTGATTTTTATAAATCATTTAACAGGGACTGCCATTTAAACAATTTAAAAAAATTAAAAAAAACAACAAGTTTAGAATTACCTCATTACTAGGTCTCTGCAGTGCAGTCCAGAAAGCAATAGAAATGGACCAGTGATGCTGAGCCTGCATAATTGAACTGGAAACCAACTGGACTTGACATCTTGTGTCAACCTTAATTCATCCACTAGATGGGGCTGTGTTAATTTTTATATTCATTGATTACATAGTAATTTATTGTGAATAAAAATGAACACTGCAACACCTAGTTAAGGAAATTAGAATGACACCCACTAATAAATGTATCTGTTTGATAATGTCTATTTATCACCTTTCAAATAATTCTGCATATCAAATACACTATGCAAATTATTTATAAATACACTACTACACTATTACTATACACAAACTACATGTAATCGGATGTCAAATATATAGTAAATATATGTGTAGTTTTTATTGTGATTCTGTGATATCTTGACAAAAACATGCTCCCTCGCAAATTATTACGTATGTACCTCTGTGGGTAAGCTTCTAGCATTTCTAGCCCTCTCTTTCAGCACTCTCCTAAAATCTAGGTTGATGTTATATATTGAGGTGGTTCGATTTTGCCTCAAATACCCTTGTTGACTTTTGTTTGTAATCCTTCTTTTCTTCCTAGTTTTGAAGAGACAGGCTGTTTTACTTTGTGTCAATCTGAAGGTTGTTGTAGGGCTAGGGGCCTGACTATGCTCTCCAGAATCTGTTCGATTACTTTGCTGTGCTCTTCTTATGATATTCCTTCCTCACTCCTTTTTACTTACCTCCAAACAAAGCACCTTATTCAGTCTATGCCTAAATTTATTGGCAAAACTTTCTTGAATACACCCTTCGAGACTGTCTGTGCTAATTGTCTTATCTTTCCTTTGTCCTCTCAGAAGCACATTCCCCTCCATCATATGTGACCTGCTGGGGAGCAGATATTGGCAAACGGCAAGTATTTAGTCATCAGTGGGATGTAATTTGGGATACTGCTGCCCATGGATCTCTCCATGTAGGCTTTTTTGAGTTGGTACATGTCCTCTTTAAGACTGGGTAAATTTAAACCTGAAGTATTAAATTTGCGCTTCTGAATATGTGGAGCTGTGGGCTCCCCCTACCACATTTGGTGGGATTGCCTTGCATCAAGGAATTCTGGATATGGGTGTATCAATGAATTTATACACTCCTTGGGAGGAGTATGCAAAAAGACACGTTTGAGACTTTATTCCTAATTAGACCTCTGAACTGTAATAAAATACCAAGCTTAACTTTTAAATATCATATTCGTAGCTGTGAAACAAACCTTGATTCTCTAGTTCTAGCATCAACCATTGCACAGAAGAAAAGGAAAGTCTCTTCACCAATGGGTTCCTTAGTGGTGTTCAAGAAAGTAAGGTCACCTTAGATTACCCATTACTTACTGGGTTATTTCAATGAGGATTTGATTTTTTTACTGTTTTTATTTATTTATTTATTTATTTTTTTCTGTTTTCCTTCTGTATTTTGTTAGGGCTTTGATCAGGCTCTTCGTTTATAGGCTTCATTGGCCTGGAGATGCAAGAAAGTTATTTGACCTGTATTTCTGTACTTGCTTTACCACGCTTGTAAATTATTTGTATTCTCCTGTTCCTATTGTTCAAGTCAATTGAAATTTTGAAACTTTACCCAACCCCTGTTACCGTCACTTTTGCTCTCTGCTTGGTTTGGTCTGATGGAACAAAAATAATGAATAATAGCTTTACTTAGCATTATTACCACATCCAGTTTTTAAAATACAGAATTTTTGTTATGGTGCTTCTTTATTTGCTTAGGATGTCTGTGGTTTTGATAGATATGACAACCACAGACCATAATTAGCTGAATTAGGTCATTTTATGTATACAATCATCCATGACTAGTTCAATTAAATGAAGTCCTGCACCCAATTTGAGGCTTTGTTATCAACTCAGAACAATATTGGAATTAAAAGAGGACAAAATGTAAGCACAGCAGAAAGTCAGAGACCCACATTATCTCACAAGAAGTTTGAAAAACTTGTTGTTTCTTTACAAAGATTATGGAAATAGTAGTAGTGTAGACAGATATATGTCTATGGGCTATGTCTTTGAGCTATAGTTCATCAGTATTTGGCACTTCATTATTTGGCCTTCATGATCTACTTGGGGATTGGCGCTTTAGTCATCTTTAGCTATATCATCTTCCAAATCTATGTTTCATACAAGAATGCTTCAAGCAGTAAGCATTCACTTCTATTTGTGAGGAAAAAATCTGTATTTACTGCTTGTCAGATAGTGACTGACTTTATTACCGGTGAATTAATACTGCTCAACCCCAGGTGCAGCTGAAAGTACTTGCAATGCTTTTCTAGCTAAATCTTTTTGGTGCATGCAACATCAAGGAAGCATTTTCCAATACTGCAATATCATGTACCACATATATAGTTGAGTATAAATACAGATACCCTACCTTATCCCAAAAAACAGGAAAATTTTGAGTATAAAAATTGATTTGAGTATAAAACTCAGCAGTACAAAATGCAGCAGTCGCTGCTAACATTTAGAACAGTAGTCAATAGAGATGCCATTAAAATAAATGTGAATACATTCATCCATGGTGTTTTTTTTTTTACTTTTTTTCAAACAGGAAAAAGCATTATATAATATTTTCACCAGGCAGTCTGGTCTGAATGTTTCAGGAATTGCAGATCTGCTGGGATTTTCACACAGCTATCCCCAGGGTTTACAGGGAATGGTCCAAAAAAGCGAAAATATTCAGAGAGTTGTAGTTCAAGTTGTTTATTAAAATATAAAGAAAATATAATATTTAACAAATATACAATAACTATAAGAGGAGTCATAGAAGTAGTCACAAAATAAGATAATACCTTATGCAGGTAGTCTGTCCTCTATATCCTGTATCTTGGCTGGGCTCCAAAAAAGATATAGAGAAAAAGAGATAGAGAGTTTGGTTCTGTGCACTCCCTTTTTTTATAGCCAGAACCTCATATCAAATTCAGCCAACCCATGCATCCACCCCACACTCAGATGTCCTTTCAACCCCAATTCTGGAATATTCTGTCCATGTGTACCTGTTGATATTCTCAAGCAGATGCTACTCTCTTATTTGGGGGCAAGTCTCCTGAACAGCAGGCCAAAGCTTCATGGTTACAAGACAGCTGTATTGTCCATAAACAATGCAGGATAACCAGGGAGATCTTTAAAGGAAATCCCTAGGAGACTCTATTCTGGTTCAGGGACATTGCAAAGGCAACCAATCCCCCCCCCCCCTGGCTGCATAACAGTCATATTGAATTCACCATCTTGAATAAATTACGTATAAATGTTATTTTATACAAATAACGTACACTCCAACATTAGTAGAAGAAGAACCTAGTGTTAAACTAGTGGTGAGTGGGAAGAATGTTCCTTTATTAGTATTCAGTGGATTATGCATTTTACATTGGTTTTAATGGGAAGAAGGCTGCTTACCTAAGTGGTCAGTGGGCAGAATGCTCCTCATCTCAATAGTAAATGGTAAAAATGCCTCTTTAAATTACTGGTCAAAAGGTGAAGGACCAATTAAACTGGTCCTGTGTGAAAAAAAAATGCTCTTTAAATTGGTGATCAGGTTACTGATTGCTCAAAGATTGTTCTTTAAGTTGGTTCATTAGGAGAAGAATCACTTAAACTAGTAATGAGTGAGAAAAATGCTGCTTACATTTGTAGCCAGCTTATGCTGGTAGTCAGTGCGGGGAATACTTATATTTGGTGGTCAGTAGGAGAACTGCCACCTACATCGATGGTAAGCGAGAAGGATGCTGCTGGTTAGTGGAGAGAATTATTTTTAGGTTGGGGAGAAAGACTTAGAGGATATATATATATATATATATATATATATATATATATATATATAAATACTCCATACAAAAACGCTCTTACCTTCAATACCGCAGGGCACACCAATCACTCCGGGGATGCATATGGTCCTGAGTCGTCTTGACATTTGTCCCAGAGGCCCGACCTTTGTCTTCTCTTCCTGGTTCTTCATCCTATGTCACCCGACCCAGGTGCGAGATCGGGTGACATAGGATCTCAATGCGCATGCGTGAGATCGGCAAATTTTTCTCCTTGAGCAAAAAAGCTCCTTCTACGCATGCCCGGGCATGCGTAGAAGGAGCGCCCAAAAGCCTTCCGGGATGTCTGACCTAGGTATCCCAGGAGGCTTTGAGCTCCCATTCATTAGGGAGCCTTTGGGGGAATTAGGGGGTGGTGCTGCACCTAAGAAAAACAAAACAAAATTTTTACCCTACATAAAAGGGTTCTCTACCCTTTTATGTAAAGTGAAAATTCTGAGTATAGGTATGCTTTAAAGGTAGATGAAAAAAGACATACATTCATCAGGCAACATCTGGAAGAACCCCAGTGTTCCATGAAACCCTGTTTGAGAAAGATTAGTTAGAGGACTGCATATTTCCTGTTTTTTTTTCCCAATAAAAGCATGACTATACAATACAAGATTTACATATCTTTAATATTTTTCTTCAAACAGGGATAGATTTGTAGAAAAGCACTTTTAAATCTTAGACAAGCGACAGACCGCCATGTAACTGAGAAGTAACAATTCACTTTATGAAAAATGACACCAGGAACAAGCCCCTTATAGCTACTTATTATCACTCAATTTCTCACCACATTCAAATACAAGCTTCGTTTATGACCTCAATAAATATAAATATGTCCATGGGTATTTTTATTTATGATTGCAGAGCAGAATGTTTTGTTAGTGAAGTATTGTATGACACTGAATAAATAAATAATAATGTAAAAACCTCTGCAAAATAAAGGTTTTCTAGATGTACTTTCAGGTTCAACAAGAAAACAGTACACTTTAGTGTGAATAGGAGAAATCAGCTGGATGCACGCAGGCAGGTTGTTGAAGAAACCACTGCTCCTTCACACAATTTACAATCCAACTGAATTAATTTGCATCACAAAATTGGCTCAGCTATTCATGTGTTGCAGCAAGACAAGTGTAACATTACACAGAACAAATAACCATGGGAAAGGTTAATGCTGACAATACAGAAACACTATGACATGAATTTTGTCATTCTTTTGCCAACTTTTCTGTGGAATAAAATAAAAGGGAATGTGTTCATACAAACACTGAAAAAGCCAAACATGCCAAAATAATTTGACATTTTCTCATAAGAAGTGCTACATGTAAATTCTGTTCTGTGTTTTTTGTGCATGAATGCATCTGTATGCTTCTCTGTATACTGTTAACCTTCATTCAGTTAGTTAAGTGGCTTCCAGAAAATTACACTTTTATCAGTTATAAGGATGATCATAAAAGTCTACAAAAAAAAACACAAATATCTATATTTTACTTAGCTAGACCTGTCACAAGCCCACATTAAAGAAATCTAAAGACTTTTGTTAGACATACACATGAAATGAATGATCAGTTATACTGGACAAAGTAAAACAATCACTTAAGGCAGTGGTCCCCAACCTTTTGCAGCTTGCGGACCACTAAATCTATGGACTCCGGACTGTGAATGTGTGTCACTCAAAGAGGAAGAAACTTCCCCCTGAGTGCCATCATAATGCCAGAACCCGCCCACTCTCCCATCACAGGTCAAGAGACACAACCCACCCACCATCCTAAGCCTGCAATCTGTACGGGAGCCGCCGTCCACCACTGGTCTCTGTGCTCTCGCTGCCCACCTGTCAGACGGCCGCGGCCCAGTAGTGGGGTTGGGGACCTCTGACTTAAGGTATCTCTAATACCAAACAGAGATGTAGTTTGTTGTAGCTTACCAGTCCTTAGGGGCAGATTGCTTCATTATTTTTATTTTTTTAATTTTTTTATCTTTATTTATCTTATTTGATCTGGTGAACACAGCACGCATGTCAACACTGTGCAATGCTTTTTAATTAGACCAGGTTAAATGCAGGAGGTAGCCTATTTAGTAGAGAGACAGAAGTTTGGCTCTTGATGTCATTTAGAGAGCACAGCAAAAATATCATTAACCTGCATTGTTTTGTGAATAGACCAGGTTGTGATGTAGCAAAGAGATGAAAGTTTAGTCTTTATCTGGTAAATCTTTATCTGTGTGTGTGTGTATGTATATATAGTTAGTAGAGGTCGGATTCTGAATCGATTTGTTGGATCAGAACTTGGAATTTGAGCATTCTAAGCTCTTATCTGACATAGGTATAGTATTCCTATCCAATTTAGCTTTCAGAGTTCCAATTTAGAGCTCTAGTCTGTCAATTACAGGTATAGTATGGGGTATGAACATCAAAGATGAAACTGAGCAACAATTACAATCTTGTTTAATCTAAATACATACTCTGTAAAACAAAAGGCATCAGCATGCCAATATTTTTTTCATTGATGCTTCTTTATTATTACTCTTCTTGTTGAGAGTTTCCCAGTGCAAATTCAAAAACCTTTTCCTGTATAAAATTAGATCCTCTTTTGCTGCTAAAGGGAGTTGTAACTCTAAATGTGAAGAGTAAATCATTTATGTTACATAGAATGAGGTTTAAGTTTCCTGTCCAAATATAGCATACACTTCAGCTACGGACTGCAGTCTATTTATTGGCCCTCAGTTTACCCTGAACTAGATCTCTGTCAGTGATCATTTTATTTCATATAGGATTTTTTCTCAATATGAAAGTTACAGGTGACTACAATGTAAAGATCTTCATCACAGTCCTTTGCCCATGCAGGAGATCTTCTGATCTTTGAGAGTGCTGAGGTGGTTCAGGTTCCTGGTCTCTGGGCTGGTTGTTAGCAGTAAGGAGAGAAGAATGTCCCTCAGTAAAATAAACATGTGCAACATCCTACCTAACAGACACAAGATGACTAGCATTCTATATGTACCCCATCTAAGTGCATAGGTGCACATTCCTCCTTGACTTGCCACTAAAAATGGACTGGAAAATGTAGATTGACAATGCACTTGCCCCACAGCATGTATGCCCAATGTATGTCTTGATGGTAGTTTTCTGCTTTTTATCTATTTGCTTTTTAAAAATCTTAGCAACCGAGTTGTGCTTAATGCTTTTGTAGTTGCATGTGTAGTTGCCCTGTTGACATGCAAGAACTCTGTAGTAAAATTATGGCATGATTTCCCTGTAAGATTTGCAGTTGGAAGGACTTCTTTATAGCTTCTTTTGAATCTCTCAATCTCTCCATTTGCTTGGCAGTATTAAAAAGAAGATTTCCTATGTGTAATGTTTGTCTCTCTAAGTAAATATTTAGACCTTTGGGTTAACTTCACTGCTGAATATTAAGAAAAATGTAATTACAGTATTATGATTATAGTGAAACTAAACTTAAAAACAAATTGTGAGCAGGTGATGATCCTTCTATAATAAAATAAACACACATGCCTTTTTGCAATTTTCTATTCAATGTACACTGAGCTTTGCATGTGCAGGACTAACATTGTCCTAGTCTGGCCAGTCTGGATGTGCAAAGATATGGAACCCAGAAGAGGACCAGATGAGAATGGCTGACCAACAATGAATTGAGCACAGGTGAGTGCAATTAAAAAACTGTAATCAGGCAAGTACATTTATTTGTTGCAGAAAGGGCATTGTCTGCCTTAATGAAGCAAACTACTTGCATTTCTGGGCTTTTACTATAAAAATCCATCAATTTTTAGCATGTTGGCAGTCTAAAGGTACCTCAGTGCTACAATATCAGTGGGATGCTTCTTCCAAGCAGAATCAAGAAACTGGGTGGAGTGGTGGGTGTGGCAGCTGATTATAATTCAGGGCAGGTCACATAGACCTAAAAACAGCATGCAATGCCAAGCTGCAAAATCTAAAGCTAGTAAAGTATTTTCTTGTATTAAAAGAGGAATAGACTGCAGAGATGGAGACATTATCCTGTACCTGTAAAAAGCATTGGTCAGACCACATCTGGAATATGCAGTCCAGTTTTGGGCACCAGTTTACAAAAAGGACATTGTGGAATTGGAGAGAGTGGAGAGAAGGGTAACTAAACTAATAAAAGTAATGGAGGAGCTCAGCTATGAGGAGAGATTAGCTGAACTAAATCTATTCTCCCTTGAGAAGAGTTGTTTAAGGGGGGATATGATCACCCTATATAAATATATAAACGGTTGAAATAGAGAACTCTCTTCCCCATTATTCACTTTGAGATCATTACAAATAACAAGAGGGCACTCTTTGCCTCTGGAGGAAAAGAAGTTTAAGCTCCGGATAAGGAAGGGATTCTTCACTGTAAGGTCTGTGAAAATGTGGGGTCGGCTCCCTCAGCAAGTAGTTTCAGCAACTACTATAGATTGCTTTAGGAAAAAGCTGGATGTTTTTCTAGAAGCACAGAATATAACTGGGTATTAAGGATTTAAAGTAAAAATAACAGTGACTGTTGATCCAGGTAACATCCGATTGCCTCATGGAATCAGAAAGGATTTTTTTTCCCCTGTTGAAGCAAATTGTACCAGGGTTTTTTTTTGCCTTCCTCTGGACCAACTATGTCTTTTAGGGTTTTACATCTGGGATATGTTTATTTCCCTAGTGGCTCAACTTGATGGACTTATGCCTTTTTTTCAACCCAACCTACTATGTAACTATATAAGATTGAATGACAGCTAGGACTTGAGCATCCATACCTGGCTATCAGTACATTTCACGTAATCTTTGTTTTGTTCTGACAATGCATTGGTGGCTCTCATTAGCAAATTGTATAAGTCAATCTCTCAATTTATTTTTTGAAGTATGACCATTTGCTTTAAAGAATATTTGGAACCTGCACTTGTACTGGATATGTAAGTCAGTTCTGTATGAACTCAAACGCTGTAACTGCATCAAAGTCAGTGAATGCAGCAACCTTAACAGTGTATCTTAACAGTGCCCCCATAAAACAAGCAGGTGTTTTTAGGGGCAACGGTGGCAATCATCAGCAGTAACATTTTGAAAACTTGGTTTGAGTTGAATCCTGTAGTTTAAATTTAGCCTTGCTGACCATCTGGGTATGCAAATTTTTTTGCACCTTAGTCCTCTTGTGGTACATTTAGCGACTTTAGTGAGTCCACAAGGTAAAATGTTGTCCTGTTGCCCTTAGGACTGCTTTTTCAGCAGTGGAGTACTTTTGCTCTGCCACTGTAAGAATTATGGATGTAAAAGTTTTTCTATCTGATCTACATGACAATGGGCTACATTTATTACCAAAAGACTAGAGAAAATAAACTATTGAGGAGGAGCCTGGGTGTCCAGCAAATATCCAGCAAACCTGGAATGGATTTCTTAAAAGTCAGGTTTGCTGGATCACCCATGTTCTCCCATGATAGTCTATCTTCTCCAGTCTTAGAGAGCTTTAATAAATCAGGCCCACTGTGTAAGGACAAAACCAAGACCACACTCTGAAGCATCTATAGCAATAATAATAGTTGTGGGTCTGTTAATGGCATTTCTTTGGGAAAATGCAAGCATACTGCAAGCATATAGCTTTGAAACAGTTAAACAAGTTATTGGGCTTGATTTGTTAAAGCTGGTAAAGACTGGAGAAAATACACTTTCATCAGTGAACCTGGGTCATCCAGCAAACCTAAAACATATCTGCTCCAGGATTGAAAACATTTGCTAACAAAGTCTTTTAAGATATGAATTACCCAGGTTTACTGATGAAAGTGTATCTTCTCTAGCTTTGGAGAGCTTTCATAAATCAAGTTCAATGACTTGCTTGAAATTTCTAACTATTGGGATATAGTTTAAAGTATATACACATTACTATGGGGATATAGCCTAAAATATATACAGACAATTATTGTCTTGTAACAGGCCTATAGATTTAATATGATAAACAAACATTTTGAGACAATATTCATGAAGATCCAGAGTTGTCCCTAAACAGTTATGTCATCCTGATAGTACTGTACACAGGGTGCTTTAGTGAGGATTGAAAAAGTCAGCCTTTAAAAGCATATGGATGCTGAAGCTAATTCATAAGGTATACACTTGAAATGGAGCAGGCCTTCATAGTTAATAAATGCAGTAAAACCTATGCTTTCTTCATCCAGCAAAACATGGTAACATGCATAAGACCCATAGTAGAGAAGAATGAGAAGATGAATCAATTTTTCCAAGCACATCCGGTTTTAGTTGTTTCTTAAATTCTATACATATGCATCAATATAGTGTGTAGGCAAGAAATGTGAATTTATTTTCAAAAGTAATATTATATTCCTTGTAGACAACTTCGTTTGTCTGCAATGAACAGTTGAACATTTTTTTCACCTCCACAATGTGGAGGTAAAATATCACTTTTATTCTGTAAGGTTTATGTTCCCAGAGCCATATTGCTATTGGATACATGGAATTAAAGACTACAATGTCACACATCTAATCTAGAAATAAAGTCTGTAAATATCTTGGTGAAAACATATCCATCTTTTTTTAGGACAAAAAAACCTAAACCTTTTTTTAAAACTGATCTTCCATCAGGGGTTAAATCCATAGATCACATGTTCACCATGCTCGCTGAACCTGGATATATGGTGGATCTGAACAAAGTGTTATACAAATCACCTTGTCTGCAACCTGGGTTAAACTGAGCTTTATATTGTGCTGGATAAGACCAGACATGTAGCCCATGTAATATATAATCCTCTTTTCTCTTTATAATTTGTTCCTTTGTTGGATTTCATTGGACTGGATTTCTGATATTTGGATAATTTCCATGTTACTCTTTATTTCATTAAACTCAAAATTAGTGCTCCATTAATCTGTTGTTTTAACATAAAATATAACTTTTGAATTAACTAACAGATAGAGTCATCAAGTCAAACAAATATTTGTTTATAAAATATTCCCATTATTCCAAAATATAGTTATTATGATAACTATTCCAATTATTCTGATTTTGCAAGATTAGAATTGTATTTATTTAAATCGTCTGCAAATTAGTATTTCTGTAATTTATTTACATTAAAGTGGAAATAAATCCTTTTTTACACTTGCCTGTCCCCATTCTGTTACAGAACATCTGTCCATCATTTTCCTTTTTCTCTTCCTTGTTTCGATCTTCAGCTATTTTAATTAGCTGGGCCAGGATGATGTGCAGGAGTCCATTCAGTACCAGCAGCTGCAGGTGAAGCTGGAATGTGTCGGGAATCCTTACTTTCTATGCTGAGCTGTGCATTTGCCTTTATAATTTGCCATTTTGACAAATAAAAAAGTAAGGTAAGTAGGTATATTTTCTTCTGACAGAATGTCCTTCTACAACAAAAGAATGAGACCAGACAGGGCTTTATTGCAGAATATGATTGAAATAAAGCCCTGCCTGGTCACACATTTTTAAAGTGAAACCTAAAGTTATTGTAAAACTTCTCTTGAATTTCACAGACATATTAATCTCTTTTTCTAATGAACTACCATATGTTGACTGCATACTGATACACATGTCATTTTACTCACAGATACGTCTTACCTTATGCTTGTACTTTAACCTTTTGATTTATCATTTCAGTCTATCTATATCCTTCCTACTTTTTAGTGGTTTTATGGTCACATTGTAAGAACTAATATCAACCTGGTCCAATTACATTTTCATCTTTAATTAAAAAAAAAACTCATGTTGAAAACAGCTTTTCATGATACATTTATTTCATGTGATTTTTACCCTTTCCTTGCAGCATTATATCTACATTTTTTGTAGCACCTGGTAAAGTAGGCAACATATACCTTTACCCAGCTAAGTGGGATATTAGGGACTTTGGTAATATTCCTTCTTTTGAAAATCCCTTCTCTTACATGGGCCTTGGTATTGCAAGTGAAACTACTTCTTAAATTCACCCTGTTGCCATGCAGTTATGCATATTTGCATCTTGCATTAAATGCAGGTCGATTGAATGCAATTCCTAGCACTTAAGTGCAGAACCTCCAGAGAAGTATAGAAATGGTGGAATGCCTAAATCTGATTTAGGATTTTTACAGCTTCATTGGGTGACACGCAGTAGGGGAGCACATAGCTACCACTTCATCTAAAAAACAAAGCAGTTTGGTTTCATTGGGTACAGCATACAAATGGAACCTTACCTAAAAAGACCTTTTCAAACCCTGCTGTCAGCACTCTGATATTGAAGGGTACCTAGGGTACCAGGTGCAAATTGTAGCAAGAATGCTGCCCCAGTGGGGGTATGCTACCCCAGAAACACACTGGTAGGTATTTGCCGTTTCACAAAAATTAAAATGTTGAACCCCTTCTGAGGAACAGTTAGTGACTTGTACAGCTCTGTGTAATGCATCAGCTCAATGAAAATACATAATTGTAATAGTAATACCAACTGTCACCAAAATCACAAATATATATAAATATATAATATATATACCCTTGCTATAGAAATATGGAGCATCCACAGTAGAGTCATGGCAGTTAACTGACAGGCAATAGACAATGCATTTGCAGAAAGTTCCTGTGCATATTCTGCAATATGTTCTGCAAAGGGATTTTAAAACTCCAGAAACACTAGCACACCAAGACTGTTATGGAATCTCTTTATACAAATATACCTGTGGACTAGTCACAACCATTCTGATCCTCCAAATATTTTGTATTTTGCTCCAAATGTAAATTACATAATTGTATGTAGTGTCTGATTTATTAAAGCTCTCCAAGACTGGAGAAGATGCACTATAATGGGAGACTCTGGGTGATCCGGCAAACCTAAAATGGACTTTTTATTAGGAAACATTTTTTTATTGAGGTTTTTGCAATAAAAGACAGATACAAAGTCACAAAAAAACAAAAACAAAATTGAAACAGAATCACAATCATAAATAAAAGGTAAAAAGGGGCTTGGTTACTAAAGAGAAAAAATTTAGTATAACTTTGGTCACCATCAGTCGTATAAGCAGTTGATTGATATGAATGCATATATCTCGAGCATAGAAAAGTGAATTTATAAAACAACTTTTCCAACATTTTAAACATTTGAACAGGAGAGAACCGAACAAAGTAACGAAATACAGCCTGTTGGCCCAAAATTTAAGCCCTATGGGTCAAGATTAAGGATATACCACGTGGATTGGTCAAATGGTTCCAAGATCTCCAGCAATTATGTGGCTGAAAAGGAATGTTGCATGAAGGGGTACCATTGAGACAGAAACTTAGTTATAAATTTGTCATCTTGCTAATGAGTTAGCCCAGGTTAGCAATAACATCCATCTCGCAGCCAGTAGACACACAGATATTCAGGTTTTAATTGCTGTGTTAGGAGTGATATCAAGGAGTTTGTCCCAAACAAACTAAGTATTGAGTTCATCGGGACAAAATATTCTGTGACGGAGTGAGCATATTGTAAAACTCTTTGCCAATATTGTACTATCAGAGGACATTTCCACAGACGTTGGTTAATGTGGCCGATGGGAACTTGCATTTCTGACAGGAAAAGTCCAGTTTAATATCCCTTCCCTGCCCTGTGCAAGTCTTAATCACTTTATAAGCCCTATGGACAATTTTAAATTGAGATTCCCTCCAGATCTCATTGATCATTGCATTGCACAATGTTTTTGTACCCCTGGACAAATATTTTCCACTACTTCTTTAATGGGATATCGCCTGGGTTTCGCCCTGAGGAAACGTTGGGTTGCCTTGGAAGGGTAAATAAACTGAAAGTCCAAAGGCCAAATTGATTTTACGCCTCACCTCCCTCCAAGCATGTATGGTGTCTCTAATCAATATATTGTGTTTCAAATATGTAGTTTGCAGTGTAACTATAGCCCTTTCCAGGGAGTAGTTTGAGGCAAAAGATGTACCCTTAATTCAATCATATATATGCCTTGTGAGACAAGCCAGGTTATATAATCTGACTTTTAGGAAGTTTACGCCCCCCTGCAAAGCTGGTAAAAAAGTTTTTGAATAGATATTCAAGGGCGTTTGCTTTGCCATACAAAATTTAGGAATGATTTATTTATAGTCATGACATTATTTTGTTTTTTTAGCACAGGTATCGTCTGAAATGGATAAGGAAGCTTTGGGAAAGATTTCATTTTTAAGAAATGAATCCTTCCAAACATGGATAATTACAAATTCATAAACTCCAAAAATCCAGTTCTCTTTTGATTTTTGCTATCAAGGGCACACAGTTTAAATCATAAATGGAAGACGGCTGTCTTTCTATTTTTATCCCCAGGTAAGTTATAAAATCTTTAGCAAGTAAGAATGTGGACGTCTCACACCAATTAGATTGTCTCCGGTGGGTCAAGGTCAACACCTCACTGTCTACATTCACCTTCAGACATGACCAATGCTCAAACAGCAGAAAGATACGTTGGATAAACGTCAGGTCTTTGGTCAGGTCCAAGGTTAATAGCAGAAAATCATCCGCAAAAAACAGTTTTTATTTCATTATCTGCAATTTCGAAGCCATGTAAATCTGGGGATGTACCGTAACAATGGCTCAATGGCCAAATTAAACAGTAAAGGGGGAAGGGGGCACCCTTGCCTGGTCCCCTTCTCCAAAGGTATGTTAAAGGATAGAAATCCTGGCTTGCGGTGTACATTGCCTGAAGAATTGACAAGTAAGGTCCAGACAATCCAACATTACCGAGTACCAAGAAGAGCCATTCAACATTACCAATGTCGAATGTCTTCCCGGCATCAATACTGACAATTGCAATATCATCGGTCGGATGTTTCTTAGCGTGCTCCAAGGCTGCCATAACTTTGCATACATTCGCAACTGCAGAGCGACCACGTACAAAACCCACCTCTGAGAGTAGGATCAACTCTGGCAGCAAAGCCGCCAGTCTGTTGGCTAGAATTTAGGATAAGGCCTTGGCATCCAGATTGATCAATGATATTAGGCGGTAGGATTCAGGCCGCCGAAGATCCCTATCCTTCTTAGGGATCACCTTTATATAGGATTGAGCTCCTAAAGGGAAATAAAGACCATTTTCCCAAATATGGGAGTATAGTCTGTGCATGTCTGGGAGGAGCTCTGCACCCAACATTTTGTAAAATTTGTGAAGCCGTCAGGAACCGGGGTTTTGACGTTTGCTAAAGATTTTATAATGGCCTGGATCTCCAGTTCAGAGATGGGTGCGTTAAGAGCTTCTAAATGTTCCTGTTCCAGTGTGGGGAGGTGTACTGATGCAAAATCATTAGCATCTGTAATATTCCCTCTCTGGCGTTTTATGTAAAGTTGTTTGTAATTATTAGCCAGAACCATATTTATTTGGCGAGGGTCAGTGACTGTGTTACCTCCTGGGTTGATCATGTTCATGATCCCCTGAGTAACAAATTTAGGTCTAAATAAATTTGACAACATTTTACCGGATTTTTGTTTCCAAATTTATGGTATTTAGCATCAACACGGCCTCTCCAAAATTGTTCGTAATGGATTTTGCCCAAGTCAAATTTTCACCTGGCTTCCCTTCAAGCTTCTTGTTGATTTGGAAGGGCTGATCTATGAGGAGCTTCTGTGCTATGCGCACCTCCTGTTTGGCTTGGTAATATTTATCAGCGGCTAGCTTCTTACATTAAGTAATGTAGGATATAATTTGACCCCTCATGTACGCCTTACCCGCCTCCCAGAACAGGACTGGGCCATCACCGTGTATCCCATTGGTGGCTACATAAGTGTACCAGGCTGCCCTCAGCTCCGCATGAAAGCCTGGTCTTTGTACAAAAAAGAAGGGAATCGCTATAATATATCTTCACCTTTGGTAGTAGTAGTGAGTATTGTCAGCTCAAAGGGCATGGTCAGAGATTGCTATCTTGTGTATATATGTGTTATGTATGAGGTTGACTAAAGAGGGCGTACAGAACAAACAATCAAGACGGGCATGCATATCATGAACTGGGGAGAAAAAGGTGTATTGATGCTCCAAGGGATACCATTGTCTCCAAACATCCTGGAGATTCACAGATTCTGCAAAGTTGTTTAAATTTGAAGGGTGCTGGGAATACCCCATCTCCTTTTGGTGTCTGATACCCCTTGACAAGTGTGACGTATCTTCCCAATCAACTATTACAGAATTATAGTCACCACCAGGAATCTTAGGGGAAGTTTGATCTTGGGCCACCCAGCATGTCAGCTGCTGAAAGAACCCAGTTGTAGGTGAGTTAGGGGCATAGATATTGTGAAACGATAGGGTTTGAGTGCCCAGTGAGACTGTAGCCCTAAACAACCTACCCTCATTATCAGCTTGTGAGGAAACAATGGAACCCTGAAAATTATTGTGAAACAGTAGTATTACACAGGCCATTCGTCTAACCGCAGGGGAGCCCAGGACCTCTCCAACCCATAATTTGCCTAACCTACAAAAATCAGAGGTAGACAAGTAAGTCTTCTGTATCATGGCTACATCAGCTTTCATTTTTTGTAAATGACGCAGGACTGACATGTGTTTATTGGAGGATCGTAGCCCCTTCACATTCCACGAAATAATCTTCAATCTAAGCATGTTGGACGGAAGACCAGAGATATCTGAGGGAGAGCAAACATAGAAAAGAAAAGTTAGCCATTCCTCTAATACCAGAC
Source organism: Pyxicephalus adspersus (assembly GCF_032062135.1). Taxonomy (NCBI): domain Eukaryota; kingdom Metazoa; phylum Chordata; class Amphibia; order Anura; family Pyxicephalidae; genus Pyxicephalus; species Pyxicephalus adspersus. Next base: position 104,346,151 of record NC_092858.1, read on the forward strand.
AATGCAACATTAAGCATAGCAATGCCATACATGTTTACTGTTGTACGAGTCAAATTAGGTGACGACATAGAGTGAAGTAACCAGCATTAAAAAAGAAAAACAAAAGGAAAAACGGAAGGGCAGAGAAAAAGAAAAAAAAAGCGACACAACAAAGTAGATAGACATTGTGTAGAAACGACTTTCCCATTTGCTCCAGGTAGGAAGATCAGGAATACAAAAAGTTCCCCAACAAACTGCTTATAAATGTGTGCGGCAGGCTCGCACTTGGAGGCCAATACAAGAAAAGAAAAAAAAGCCTTATGGCTAAACAGCAGAACTAGAGAAGATGTGTTATTGATAAAAACAGATAGAAAAAAATAAAGGAAATAGAATCCAACTTTTTCTTTATCAGAGGGTTTTACTTGGAATTCTCTCCCTCTTAGTGTTGATTGTTTTCCTAACGCATCTCTGTAGGACTTCAATTGCTGGGAAGAAGACAGTTCATCCGATGAAGAGTTGCTCCTGCTGGGCGAAAGACCAGATGCTTGGGGTGATACAGCAATACTTTGGTGATCCGATTCCCCCTTTACAGGTCACCGTATTTAAAAATTGCTAGGCTTCCTCAGCAGCCCTAAAGAATGATTGGTTCCTTGATAATCGTAGAAATGTAAGGTGGTTGGGTATGCTAGTGTAAACTTGATCTTGACTTTGGATAAGTCATACTTGGTGAAGGAATTTTCTCTTGCGAGTCACCTCGGCTGAGTAGTCAGCAAGTAGTATAAGCTTTACTCCATCAAGAGATAGATTACTCTGTTTTCTAAATGCTGTGAGCAGTTCCGAGTGATCGGCATAGTCTAGATATTTTATAATAACTGGTCTTGGTCTCCTCTGATCTTTATATAAGTGCCAATGCGGTGGGCTCTTTCAGCTTTGCAAGGATAGTCAAGGCCTAGTATTTAGTTCAGATCATGGATAGTAGACCCAGTTTACCAGACTCTGGCAACCCTATTAGGCGTAAATTGCTGCATCTTGATTTATTCTCAAGATAGTCAACCTTGTCTATGAGAGAGCTAATGTGTGTTTCCATGGTGGCTATTTGCGTGCGGGCATGCATTAAATCATTCTTTGTAGTGGAAATTCTAGTTTCATCTGTGCTTAGCCTGGTGGAGTGTGTTTTAAGTTCCTGACTTAAGGATTTTATCCTCTTCCCTATGGCCGAGTCAATTACCTTTTGTATAGTTGGTTTAAGAAGCACTGCCACTGCTTCTGCTAATTTTGTGTGGTTTGTAGTGAAGAGGGATGACTCACTATCTGTGTCTTCAGGCTCTAGGCATGTATCTGATGCGGAGGCGCCATCAGCCATTTTAGATTTCAGCTGCCTGTTTCTGTCCCTCTGTTTCCCGGGACCTGGAGAGCCGCTGATGCCCAATTTAGCCACAAATTTATCTATCTGGGAGGATAGAGCAGGTCCCGCTGACTAAAGGAGGAGGCGTACGGATTTCTAGCTGGCGTTTAGTGACCAGGAAACCTACGAGTGCACAGAGCCCTCGTTTCCTCTATCCATGCATGCAGAGCCGGAACCTGGATTTTTAAAAAAGCATTTCCTATTAGCTGGAAAATGTTTTCAATCCTGGACCAGATCTATTGCAGGTTTGTTGAATTATCAAGGTTCTCCCATTATATTCAATCATCTCCAGTCTTGGTTCACTTTAATAAATCAGGTCCATTGAGTCTAATAGAGCTACCCACCAAGTCATATTAGAAAAAAAAGTTTTATTTTTTTCCATATTTGAACCTCATCTTGTCCTATAGAGTCTACCAAACATCAAACATTAGTCCGTGATTGGGAACAGGCTGCTTTTTACCATACAAAACCATAGCAATGCCACCTCAAGAACACACTGCTAACCAGGTAAATACTTAAAAAAAAGCTGCAGAACTTTTCAACATATAGCCTACTCTCATAAAAATTTAAACAAGAAACAATGGTAACTAAAAGAAAATACACATGCAGATATACTGTATCTAAACAGCACACCCCTGGAAAAATTGGCCATATCTGCTACTGTGGATCATTCAGAGAACAATGGATTATATACAGGAGGATTGTTATTTCATAACGGTTTGATAAATTATTAAAAATATTCATCTTGTAAGGCATTTCAAGAGTTGTAAGACATTATGGGTCTTCATGGATCTGGAATTTGTGGCTACATCTAGCTCTAAAAATGTGATTACAGATGAGAAGATGCTTTAAAACCTGTACATGAAGACATCTAAATAAGATACTCCTGGTGCAGAAGTGTATATTACTGATTTGTTCAGCAAAAAACAATATAGGGGTTTGTCTGTCAGTCCGTCCATCTATCTAAACAAGTAGTATTTCTATTCTAATTTAATCAATTGGTCTGTTTTGTAATTCGTAAATGTACACAAATTAATTCAAACAGATATATATGCAAAGCCCATTTTATCAAATAAAACAACGTTATATTAAGGTAGTTCAGAAGGATAGCCCACTATAAAACCTTCTCTAAAGGAATCCAAATGGTCAGACATGTCAGTTCAAGGCTGTTTCGACATATAGAGAAGAGAAATAAAACATTTCAAAGAAAAGTAATAGGCTATGAAACAAGATATAGCGGCAAGCAGTTCAAGGCTGGTCACAGTATTGATTATCCACAAATAACGTCTATTCAAGGCTGGCTAAATGTGTATGCATTCAAAAAAATTTAATTTGTAATCAAACATAAAAAAAATAATCACAATTTTGTGTATAGTTTTGACTACAAAATTAATCAAAGAATAATTTTTTTTTAAATTACCCAAATATACTCTAAAGTGTATATTGATTATAAAATTGGCACAATTTTGCTTTTTGTTCAGTATCTTTTCTTCCCTAGAGTTTGAATAATGGGTTGCTCTTCATTATAGTAATAGGAAAAACATATAGACCATATAGAAATGTATAGAAATAATTTGTCAAATATACAACATGTTTCAAACAACTGCGGGGTAGTTGTATTTTTAGATCATAGCACCTAAAGTAAAGCTAAAAAGCAAAAGTTGGCCATTTCTTTTACAGCTGAAGTTTAGAGGTTGTAGCTTAGTTACATGGACATCCATCAGGTTCTAGGCTACTGCCATGGTCACACTGTATATGATATGGAAAGGTCCAGCAGAGCAGGTATTCAAAACCAGTTGCAAACTAGAAAGACTAAATTTTATAGTTCATGGTTTAAAATTAAACAAAGATTCTTACTTTTGTTGGTCTGCTTACCAAATAAACTCATGGATATTTGATTTCTTCCTAAATGTAGGTATGTGTTTCACAGTAGATAGAAACGATAATTTCTACTTTCAGAGTCATATATTAAAATTTTTCAGTTTTAAAGAAAAATCCTAATTCTGGAATAAGGTAGCAAAGATCAACATTTTTATTCCCACAGGCTAACCCCAAGTACTGGAATCGCTTAAGTGGTGGTTGCTGTTTCTAATGTTTTAGGGGCTGGTAAACCCTAAGCTCCACAAATTGTATGACACTTTAAACAATAAACTGAACACATAACTATGGCAAATGGATGAACAGAAACTGTATGTTGGCCATACTTGCATCAAAACTGAATCCTTTTCCTAACCATTCCGTTTTGAACAGAAAAACTATTCAATAAAAACTACAACCCTGGGAGATATGTACTTGTAAAAGTTTACCTAGACAGACATTGGACTTCCAATCATTCCTTGATTCACTACTTACCAGAACTACATCAAATATTATAGTTTAGAATTACAGAGAATTAATTGAGGGTCTTGTAATAAATCTGAAACTAGTGCAAGAAAATGTCAGTCTGCAAAATTTAAAGATTGATTGCAACTAAGTATTAATAAACTAGTTGAGTTTTTAATCCAAGCTGATTGTTTTTCTAAAGTTTCTGGATAATTTGAGGATATATTGCAGGCCCCAATATGTATTGGCTTTGACATAAATATGTTTGTTTGCTTTGCTTTGCTACTGTTTACCAGACCACAAAGGCTAGTTAGACTCACTACAAATACTTGGGGAGTTTTCTTTTTATTTTAGATATTCAAACAAGGTTTTCAATTTAGAATTTAACCAAACATTTTTGTTCTTGGATATCCTGCTCAAAAATGAATGAATCTAAGTTGGGACATGTGAAAATGTTTCATTCATTAACACAAAACTATTTCAATTCTATTTTTTTTTCAAACACAAGCTTTATTGAGATTTTAAAAGGATAAAAGAATATACGAATACAATTTGCACAGTTTAGCATAAATCACTTTGCTTTAAATACTTATAATTATAACAGTGGTTCTATAACAGATATTCAAACAATCATGTCAATTTTACTATTTTTATTCTTTTTAACAATCTTGTTTTTAGTATACTATTCAGTAACACTGTGCAAACATGCATACGTATGTGTGTGTGTCTGTGCATTTGTAAGGAGAACATCTTTAAATGGGAAAAAAACCTCACAGAACTTGTGTGGAAAATCCATTCATTTTCTATAGAAATTTGCCAGATTAGATTTGTAAATCAAAAACCAATATATAACATGCAAGAATTGATCTCTTTTATATTCCTCAGTTACATTTTTGTGAAGCACATTTAGAAGATTTAGAACGTATTTGCGCCTGCTGGTTGAGCCATTATATGCTTGAGTTCATACATCTATTTGTGAGGCTATAAAACAGGCATCGACTACCCATGTAAATTGTGTTCTCCACAATAAATTATATGCATACTTGCAAAAATACATAACTGCTGTTGGTTGGGTTATGTAGCTTGAATACTAATGATGTGTAAAGTTGCATTGTCCCTCTTCTTGGGCCTAATTTAGCTGCTACATCAGAAATTATGTAGAAAAAAACACTTTATCCTCTCACCGAGAAATAAAATGGCACTTAGAGACACCTACATATCTTTTTTTATGAAACACCTCCATTTTCATATTAATTTTGGTTGCTCCGGGTTCATGGAAAAGTCGTTCTACCACCATACCGGTAAAAGACTATTGTGTATAAAGAAAAGAAAATACTTTTTTAATGTTATTTTTTTACATTATCTCATGTTAGATTGCTATAATTAATAGCATATCATTCTTATCCATTACAGTATGCATGGTTAGCATAATAAATGTATCACATTGTTTATGTTAAATGTTTTTATGTTTTATAATATTTTTAACACTTCTTTTAAAAGCTAAATAGAGAATCCAATGGCATTACTTAATCAATTCACAAGTGATTAATTTGCTTGCAGAATATTAAGGTAAATTACTGCAGCATTAATGAGATCTCCTGTTTACTGCTAATTGCTGTTATGAATGTGATGGAGTTTAAATTTTTTTTTCTGCAAGCACCCAACAAAACAAATCTTCATTTATTTTAAAAGTAGAATACATTTGTACAAAGCCCTACAAAGATTTACTGTAACAATGTTTTGGTGACCCACCCAACAGTAATTAGTTAGTCAGTAGTAGTAGGCATGCAAATATTCATGTTTGCCACTTATTACAGTAGCCCTTATTACATAATGAAAATAGCAATGTCTCAAGTATAATAACACATATCAACCAATCAGCAGAAATTCTTGGATTGCTGCCTGTTTTCTTTTCTGAAGGAGGTTTAACAAATTGACAAGCATAATATATTTTTACTGGTTAAACCCAAGCTGTAATGTATTGCAGATTACAACCTTTAAATAAAGTGGCTGCATTAGCTTACCTTTTTTATTTTGTCTGTTCCCCGTTTTAACAGGTGAGCTGTGAGTAAAACACTTATAATACTCATTCATTCTATTGTATAAGAACAAAAACAGGATATGACTACAGAAACCTTAAACTGACTAAATTGGATAAATAATAAATTAACATGCACCATCAAAAATAAACTAGGTATAAACTAGCTACAAAAACTGGGACCCATGGATTACGTTTAATGTGATCTGAATCCCATTGCAGGAACCATTTACCTTATCCCCCCCCCCCCCCCCCGTCTGTTTTCTTTCACATTGTTTCCCTGGTGGACCTAATGTTGATCTCCCCATTTTAATTTTTAGTACAACTGCTGTTATTTAGTACAACTGCTGCCAGGTAGACCTCAAAATGTTAATTGCTTACAAACTTTATGCAATAAGTTGACAAATGTAATAATGCCTATCCAGAACTGGATTATTTTGTAATAAGGTTGTGGTTTCTGAGCACTTTTGCGAGGTTTCTGGTGACACAGACTTTACACTAGGGTTGTAATATTGCTTTTTTCTTCCCCCTACTATTTCCTTTATCCTGTTTTACTTTTACTTGTAGATGGCGCTGTTTCCTCATGTAAAGTGTGTAACAAACTCATGTTATGTTGTTTCTGACAGTTTGCTACACATTTTACACAGCAGCACCTTCTGATGTGACCTGAGCATAAACCAAGTTTCTTCTTCCAGTGATATGAGGAAATCTGCAAATTCTTTGCTTTTACTTGTAGTTTTAAATTTAAATTTTTTAGCAGGGTCTCTATAAAAGTATGACATACTGTCTAAATATGATATTTAAAATCACAACCTAACATTGGGCTCAGCTGAATGAATATGTTTAAAAGTTTCATATAATTTGGTGACTTTGGGTGCAAAAATGCTCGCCACTCCCATTTGATCAGACTTTCCTAACAATTTAATGCCACTTTTCAGTATGGCTACCTTGCCCCCAACTGTAACTATCCTCAACCTATCCCCCCACCACCTTTTTTCTTTATCTTGTGCTTCTTTCTACCTTTTTCTCATAGGATTATTTTACTTACCCTTGCTTCTCCTTTATGTTTTATTGTGTATTATTACTACATTGATATGTGACCTTGGTTTGATCAAGATTTAAATGTTCCATAACATTTATATTTACTGATCTCCCCTGAATACTTTAGTTGACCTTTGAATTGTCTTGAATCTGTCCTATATTTATCTTTCTATTGAACTACAATCTAGTATTGGCATTACCCTGTTATGCCTTAAATTCTTTACTAAAATTACACCACCTAAAATGATTTATTAGTGGAAATTCAGCAAGGAATTCCTGGGATTTCTGTAGTGAGTTGCCAATCTAATATTTACAGTAGGAGTGCAGCGTGTAAACATTGTCATTTGTTGTGATTGAAATTGATTTATGTCACTGAATGACATATTTAAAGTGGACTTACTTCTGGGGATACATTTCATTTTTAAAAGTATCCCTGGACATAGAACACTTTCAAGAAAAAGTTGCTAAAGGTAGATTTAGTGTCACTCAGCTATCATCAGTCATGATGACCAAACACCCGGCAATGTGTACCTGTAACAAACATATTGCTAAGTGACAGATCCAAAGTGAATTCTAAATTTTGGTCATTGACAAAACTGATCATTACAATGATATCCAGGGATACTTAATATGCTGTTGGAACGGACAGAAACAGGCTAGACAAAAAAAAATGCCATAAAGTGGAAATAAAAGGTTTTAAAGCAGAATGGTACAAAAAAGAGATTTTGTGGAAAAAAAGCTATTCGTCACTAATTACCATATGTCTTAAGTCCAAACTTTGGACTAATTTGAACTTTTATTTAGAAAAAGATTTGACAATCATATATATTCTGTAGCTATTCTGTAGAGTAATGGAATATCTAGAAACAGTGTTTCTACTAAGATAGGCTGGTAGTGAGAGGTAGTTGCAGGTGATCCGGTGAGAGCAAGTGAGATCTTGATTTACAGATCATGGTGAAACATTGAGATTTCTTTAATATGTTCTTGGCAAGAAGCCACATACACTACTTAAGATTTTATTTAGCCAGTATATGTTGTTGTTTGTTGGGTTCTGGAATACACTGGAACAAGAAGCTATCTGGTTGTTCCCCTTTGTCAATATATCTTTGCTATGCGTTAAAAAAATTGTTTTTCTTTGGCTGAACTCCAACATAATTAGTGAATTAGAGAAGTTTCATCCTTATTACAACCTTCCCAATTTGCAGAATCCTATTTGTGGGTAAGGATGAGTTCTTTACCTTTTTGGAGTCCCCATTTAAACATTTTACCAGTGCTTCCCTACAGCAGGGAAGGGCGACATAGACGTTTTAATACACATAAACTGTTAAGTATCATGAAATGTAAAAATATGCATTTTCCTAATTTATCTACCTCTGCCTGGATGCAGCTGAACTTGAGATTTTGATAAATAAAAATGCTGAATAACTGCATAAATGGAATAACAAGAATGATAACAGTATGGTACCAGCTGCGCTGTAGAGATTAAACTGTGTCGGATTTAGCATGAGCTTCCTACAGAGAGACATTGGAAGACTGGTACTGATCAAATATTAATACTAAGGCTTCAGACATTATAAACATGTAGTATATATGCATTTAGGGTATGTAACAAAATATTCAAAAATCTTAATGTCAATTTACACATTTTGTGAAAAGATCTGGAGAATCAAATCTTGTGAGACACCTGAAACGTATTAAGAATTACAAGCATCAAAAATTTAACACAACACTAATCTAGGTAAGTAAACTGAAGTTGGTAGTTCTTGAAATAAGATGACAATTACCCTGGTGCAAACACTTAAAGCAAAACTAAACTAAAAAAAAACAAAAAACTCACCTTTACTTCTGCAGATCGCTCCAGAGCAGTGTCCATGCCGTCCTGGAATCCTTCTTTGTCTCTGTAAGGAACTTACCCGTCCTGCGAGCCCGCGGTGTCCCTGGGGTTCCCAGCCACAGAGGGAGACGCCGCTGTAGCAGGCAGCATAGCTCTGCTCGCAGCTTGTCTGTCTCTGCAGGCGGAGGGATCCGTCCTGGCCAAACTACTGTTCAGCCAGGCAGCAGCCCTTGCATCCCTTTAGATGTGGTTAAGGATATTCCTGCTGTCAGCACTCCTTTGCAAGTGCAAAGTAGTGCACGTCCTAGGGGTGCTGTGGGAAGAGGTGCGCGTGTTACTATGCATCCCTCTTGTACCCCCCGAGGGCGTGGCACTCGGCTGCCTCGCCCCGAGGCGGGACATAGTTAGTTTGAATTCCCTGCGGCCAATCAGCCGCAGGGGATTTACCCAGTCTCCTATCAGACGGTGCCAGGTGGCGCAAGGTCATTGGTCATCCTGGCCATTTAAGGAGAGCCTGTCCTTTACACCATTGCCCGATATAGCCTCTGTTAACACAGTGTGCTTGGGTGTGTCATTATGTGGTTTAAAGTTTATCTGTTTGCCATTACCTTAGTGACCTGGTCTGAAACTCACCTTGCTTGAACTCTACCAGCCCTGACCTCGGATTGTTACTGACCATTCTGCTTGCTGCCTGCCCTGACCTCGGATTGTTCTTGACCTGCATTTGCCTTATCCTCCTGTACTTCGCTTTATTGGACTTAACCCTTGCTGTGCTGTATGATTTTGAATAAAGCCTGATTTAAGGGTATCTGGAGTTGGTCGTGGTTTGTGTGCCCAGGCGCATTACAGTCTCGGTGTGGAGTAAGTGCTGGATGGGAAAAAAACAGTGCCGATCTCACTGTGCATGCATAAGATTGGCATTTTTTTCCCTATGTAGGAAAAAGACCTTGGGATGCTTCACCAGGCTTTAAGCCAAAAAAATACCAGAAAACAATTTACCCTACATATAAGGTTTGTCTACCATTTTATGTAAACATTTTGGTCCATCTTAACAAAACACTTAACATAAAAACTTAACAGGCACATAAAACTTCCATGTTAGTGAACCATTTATGTTATAAACCACTTGCTTCTTTTATACCAGTTGTGATCCAGCAAACCTGGAATAGATTTCTATTTGCTAGCAAATGTTTTGAATCCTGGGCCAGATCCATTCCAGAATTGCAGGATCACCCAAATTGTCTGATGAAAGTGTATCTTCTCTAGCCTTGGAGAGCTTTAATTAATAAGTCCCATTGTGTTTTTAGGTAAATGGATAAAGGCATAGTGTAGCTTTTTTTAGGATAGAGGTAGTGGTATAAGGTCCCATGAATGGCTCTTAAATTTACCTGTTGCATTTTAATTGTTACAACATAACACCTTTGTGGTCTTTCAGAACCATTTTTCAATACTTAAGCTACGTACACACAGCAGATTTTTATCGCCCGATAATCGGCATCGGCCAAATATCGGGCGAAAATCTGCCGTGTGGGTTGAGTTGAGATAGTCACATTACAACAAGAAATTCCAACAATCAACGAGAGTTGAAGTCTTTGAAAATTCATGCGTCATACAAAATCCAAATCATAACAACAGACTTTTTTGTTTTTAACAAAAATTAAATAATTTTCCAACTATATATTGCATCATGTCAGTATTCTATTATTATGACATCCATTATTATGACATAGTCCTAATTTTAAATTATTGTTATACATTATTATGACATGGTCTTTCTAAATGCAAAGTAAATAACTTTTACATTTTTTATTACATATTTCCTGTCTCTACAACTATGTATTGAATAAATGCTGTTACAAGTTTCAACCCTACATTTTATTCAGTGACTACATACCCAAAGTTAGGATAGGGAATTTAAATCAAGGCAAAAAAGGGGGGTCAGGAGGGGAGGTGGAATATGGGCATGCATTACCTAGGCTGAGAGATAAGAGATCCAATGATCCCATGTGTATGAAAAACTAGCATTTTATCATTAAATGTCAGTTTATCGTTTGTAATGATCTAGTTCAATTTGTTTTTAGTGAATTCCAATAGTATTTTAGAGGCGTAACATGAGCAAGCTATTGTTATTCCTGCTGCTAGGAGGATATATGTAATCAAGTGAACAATTGGTTTCGAAAGTGTCTCGTCCAAGTGTGCAAATATGGATGTTTCTAAGTTTAAGTAAGGTAAGTTGAATTGGGTGACTGAATAGATGAGGTTGTAGATTCTGATCCAAAATCTTTTATCTTTTGGGCAGCTCCACCAGGCATGTAACAAAGTACCCATCTGACCACATTTTCTATAGCACAAGGGTGAAAGGTCTTTATTTAGCTTATAGAGTCTGATGGGTACTAGGTACCAGTGCATTAGAACTTTATAATTTGCATAAATGAGGGAAGTATTGCAAGATATAGCCTAAGCCGAGCTCACAATATTCTGTCATTCCTCAGCTGACAGTTACTCTTCCCAATCCCTTTGGCACATATAGAATAATTTTTTGTGAGGGTCAAAAAAAGCTGAATATACAGCTGAATGTCTTCCTTTAGCTAAGGGGAAGTTGCTCCTTTCAGTTTAGAATTTAGGAAGGACCATATTTGCATAAACCTGAATGTTTCTGAAAGTGGGAGTGAGTATATTTTCTGTAGTGCTCATTATATCCTTTCCATCAAAGAGATCTCCAATGCAGTATAGCCCTCAACTAAAATGTTTGTCACACTTTTTCATAACATTTTATTCAGTTATTTACTAATTGAAGCAAAAATAAATAAGGAGTATGAGTAATTTGAATTTATCAATCTTCCACCACAGTGTATCTCCTGTGGGGACTACCAGCCTGCCATGTTGTCATTTGGCCTACATGCTAGCATTCATCATTCATTTTAGACAGGCATGCTAGTTATATACATGCAACATCAAAATCTTTTGTTTTAAACTGCAAGGTATCATATTTTAGTGTGCATAAAATAATTAAATAAATTGAAAACCTGCATTCACAAAACACTTAACCCACAGTTTATTCAGAGGAAGGCAAACAAACACAAGATTGTTTGGGACAATGTGCCTGATTTATTAAAGCTCTCCAAAGCTGGAGAGGATACACTTTCATCAGTGAAGCTGGCAAACCTGGAATGGATTTCTTCAAAGTCATATGCTATTTGCTGGCAAATGTTTTCAATCCTGGACCAAATCTATTCCAGGTTTGCTGCATCACCCAGCTTCCCTGATGAAAGTGTATCCTCTCCAGCCTTGGCGAGCTTTATTAAATCAGTGCTAATAATAACTTTTATGTTGCTTTAGCATAAGCAAAACATTTCTATTAGTCTAATATAAGCATATTATCTATTATAAGCATAGTTTTCTTACCTAGCCAGTGATGGGGAAAATATAGGTCCAATATGAGTTCAAATTTGTACATTTTCATTCATAACCCTTCTGTGGATAGTTGCCTGGTGATGATTTATCATTCCTTTTGTTCTATTTCCTGAGGATTGTTATGCTTTTCACTGATAATACAAAGGGTTCACATGATTTCATGACAATCGTTAAAATGATAAAAACAGTTGCATAAAAAGCCTAAAAAAGAAGACCTAAACCTTTGCAAACATTTGGGCCTCATAATAAAGCTGTATAAGTTGACGGCAGTGTGTTTCTTTTTTTTTCTAACTTGTATATGAAATTATTTCATAAACCTTATCCACATGTGAAGGATTTAAGTTACATATATATTTATTAAAATATTATCAAGATTGCCATATTCAATCCTATTAATAAAGTGTATGTATATTGAATATATATAAATGGAAATGGAAAAACCAATACATACTATTGGCGATCTCTTCCACCATTTTCCACCAAGTTTACTTTATATACACAATCAGGTATATTCAATAGGTTAATAATAAAAAGATAAAGAGAAATACCAGGAACATAGATATTGTCCCGATGGAGAACAAAATTATCCAAAGAAATTCCAGTATTACATTCTTAGCAGCAAGTCACAGCAATTAATGTTGTTGTAAAAAAAAATCCAAAAAGGACCAATGCACAAAATCAGAGCAAATCGCGCTATATAAAGATCCTCAAGGCAACTGGGCAGCTGAGTGTGTACTCCTAAATAGTATTTGCGGCATCTAGGGGGACCTGCTCGTTCCACCACTCCAGAAGTGACGTCAGTAACCAGAAGTATGCAAGCGCGATTGACTTCTGGTCTGTAGAGGGAAATACAGCTAATATGAACCTGTGTGTGTATAACAAAGAGCTCTTAGATGGCGCTCTCAACACACACAGAAGCCAGTATGAAAAAAGGCTAGAGCAGGTCCCCAGAATTGCAACTCAAATTAATTAAATTATTTCAACAGATTGATAGAGTTTTGAGCATCCAATTAGATATTGTAGGCTGACAAATCAATTTCCTAAGGATGCCAACATAATCTTTTTAGGATTACTTGCATTGACGTGGGAAAAAGAAAAATAATAAAAATGTACAAACATAATACCGTTCTTAATTTGACAGTTTTAATAAATGAATGACATTTTATTCGCATATATTTAGAAAGGTATCAGTATATTCTGTAGATATGAAAAGGGATTCAACTATCCATTAAAGAAAAGATTGAAAGGTAAGGACATAGTTTAACCCTGAGAAAAATGTAGCTTTTAATTCAAATATCCAGTCTGAGTTTCCTTTTGTAAAATTAATTTATCCCAATTGCCGCCCCTTGGGTCTGGGAGGATCTGCTTAGGAACTATAAACCTTAAAGAATTAGTGTCATAATTATGCTGAAGACCTATATGTCTACTAAGAGGTGTTGTAATTTTGCCATTCTCGATCAAACAGATGTGTTCATAAATGCAGCATTGTTGTCTTTTTATCTTGCCGACGTAAAAGCAACCGCAGATGCAGATTGCCATTAAAAAGGACATGTGAATTACATGTGACTTACAAGTGACCATCTCTTGTAATTTAAGGGTCACATTCTTAGGTATTCTAAATAAGTCATCTATCACGATTGGGCATATAGATCCACTTGCAAGTACCACAAGGAGATAACATACCCTGTTCTTTTCGAAAGATGTCTTTTTATGAAAAATTTGGTTCCTTTTTGAGGGTGCTTTTCCTATCTTAGGAGTGTCTGTGAATAATTTTTTTCATTTTTTTGGTAACAAGTCAGAAGAGGCCAGTGTTTTTGACAAATTGTTCTTATTCCATCATGATCAGTAGAATATTCAGTGATTAACCTATTACCATCAAGGGTTTTCAGGTCTTTCTTTGTAAATAATAATTGTTGATGACACTTTAAATTAGCTATATGGTAGGCCTGCTTAAGCATTTTATACCTGTAGCCTTTATCCCTTTCAACAATTTTATAACAGTTTTGCTTGTATTTAGTAATCTCCTTCACAATTCTAATACGATACAATTCCAATACAATTCCTACGAATACGTAGGTACTGTGACTATGGAATACTACGAATCAGCGAGGAGGGATGAGAACTTGAGGCAGAAAGAATCGTATTACCAGCAGTTTGTTTTTGATAGAGTGTGGAAGCAAGTGTATTGTCACATTGTTTGTAAATTTCAACATCAAGGATAGGAATTCTATGGTGACTCCATTCCATGGAGAACTCAAAATTAAAGGAATTATTTTGAATGCACTGCATGAAGTCTCCAAAGAGACTTTCTGTACCAGTCCATGCAAAGAAGACATCGTCGATGTATCTTTTACAAATTAGCATATGATTAATATACATTGAGGTGGCTTCCCTGGAGTAGAGATCTTGTTCCCAACCTCCAAGATACAGGTTGGCATAGGCGGGGGCACATTTAGTCCCCATCCCACAACCCTGGATCTGCAAATACAGTTGTTTTTTAAAAGTGAAAACATTTTTGCTAAGCACAAAATATAGAAGATCACAAATGAAATTGTTAAACTTTCAAGATTTATTTTTTTATTATTGTTTCTTTTTCAAACAGAAAAGTTCTAATAACCTCCAACCCCAATGTATTGGGTATGCTGGAATAAAGCGCCTTAATGTCTATAGTGACAAATAATGGATGGTATTGACAGATTTTCAAGGATTTTAAATAATTCTGGGTTGTCTTTAAGGGATGATGGGAGACTAAAGTCGTGCGGCCTTAGATAAAGGTAAATCAAACTACTGGCATTACTTGTGAGACTTCCTATCCCAGAAACAATAGGACAACCGTGAGGGTCCATTTGATTTTTATGGATCCTTGTTAATAGTACCTTCTTGATAGGCAACACAATATCAGGTTATAGTACTCTAATTCAAATTGTTGGATGACTGCCTTGTCAATATGGCAATACTATTCAGAATTTATCAAAATCCTATCACACATTCTTATATATTGCAGGACATCCATCAATACAATAGTACCTCCTTTGTCTGCCTGCTTGATGACAATAGATTTATTTGCTTTCAATGATTTGCAATGCATTATGTAAAGTGTTAGGAAGATTATCTTGTGTGTTAGAATTTTTGTCCAGTTTTTCAATATCTTTTGCTACTTGTTACAAAAGCAGAAATATAGGGGTTCGTGGGAAATTGGGAAACTGATTAGATTTTTATTACAATAGAAAGTGATGATGAATGTTTGTACAAATTGTCATCACAGGGATCACCAAGGGAACAGACATCATCATCAGAGTATCCTTTGCTCTCTCAAAGTAATTGAAACAAATTCTTCAAAAATCTAAAGGCTTTTATATCATATCCTGATAATTTTTCCTTTTCCGGAGGGCAACATGGATTAGTTGGTTTATCATATAAGGTAATAAAGAAAATGCTAAGAGCAAACATTTGAAGATCCTTAATGAAACTAAGGAACTAAGACAATGGTTTTTGTTTGTACAGCATGTGACTCAAGGTAAGGTGTAATCATCGAATTTTAGGAACTCGTACTTCGAGTGATATTAGTTTCTACATTTGAAGAGGGACCTAAAACTGTATCCAAAAGGGAAGGTTTGTGGAAGTATTTGATGGGTGCCATTTAATTGTCAAATTATCTTTATGTGTAAAATTTCCTTTCAACGCTTTGTGTTCTTGTCGTACAGAGAGATTAATAATTTGTGAGGTGGAATTGAAATTAGATTGAGAGGAGGCATCTGGCTCATCCTCCTTACTTGTTACTAAGTTACTCGGGAGAATGAAACCCCTAGTTTTCCCAAGGAAAAAACCCTATTTAAACCAGAAACAAGAAACCACTATAAACCTTTTGAATAGGATAGTTCAGAAAGTGGGACTTTCAAGGGCTATACAGTTAAAAACTAATACATTTTATTCATATAACACAATTACTTAAAAAATTCAAACAATTCCATAAAAACAAGTAAAACGTATTGTTTTTCACAAATAAACACAAAACAACTGTGCCGTATCAATTGTACAATACCATTCCCCCAGAAAACATATCAAACAAAGGTTTTGGTTCCCTGAGACAAAGGGGGAAGAAAAAGGAAGATAGTCCTTTGTTCATCATGTTTTGCAGCACTTAAGGTGCGTACACACTTCCAATTTTTATCGTTCAAAACGAACGACGAACGATCGATTGGGCAAAAATTCGTTCGTAAAAAAGTAACCAACGACGCCGACGAACGAGGAAAGTCGTTGGAAACGAACGACCGGACCGGCGGATCGGATTGGACGACGATCGTTGAACATCGTTCGTGTGTACGGTCGTTCGTTGATCGTCCATGGGCTGAGCATGCGTAATGAACGAACGTTCGTTCACTTTCCTGTCATGCACATAGTTCCTCTATCGCTCAAACGATCGTATCTATTGTGTGTACAATATCTACGAACGATCGTGTCGTTATCTCTATGTGCAGGATCGGTGCTATACGATCGTTCGTAGATATCGTGCAGGATCGTTCGTCGTTCGTTTTCCAACGATAATAATTGGAAGTGTGTACGTAGCTTTAGGCTGCTTCTTCAGGAACAAATACAATTGGAAGGACTGAACAGGTCCAAATAAAATATACAAATATCAAGTAAGTAAATGTTCAACAAATAGTACATAATTGTAATGCATACAAACATCATGTAAATATCATATAAACATCATTTACAAGGAATTTTAACTTCAGCTACCAAGTTTAAACTTTGGATCATAGACAGTGGGAATGCTGTTTAAGTTGCATCAGTAGCCAATTTAAAAATGGATGCTGTAAGAAAATATATATAAACATATTGCTACAAAAATGGGGAATTTTTAATGGCCCAAGGAATTAGCCTTAAAAGGATAATATATATATATTTATATTATCAAGATTTCATGCCATCTGAAAAAAAGTTATTATCAATACAGAGACAATCCTATATCTAAAGTTTATGTATATGGATTATATATGAATGTAAATGGGAGAACCAATACATACTATTGGTTATCATTTACACCATATTCCACCATTTGAACAGTTTCAGTTGTTCCTATGTAACAGATAAGAAGCTTGTGCATTTTTATTTTTAGTTCAAAAACTACAGTTAATAGGCTACTATGGAAATTCAGCAGATTACTGACTAGGATTATAGTTCAACATTAAAAAATGAAAGGGACAAGTGAGGTCTCTTCTGCAATAATCAGATTTCCCTGTGGTTGCCAGCACTGAATGAGCTCCTGGGGACCTGCAGAGGAGTTTTATCATCCTGGCCTGGCCAATCAAATGATCACTAATGGCAAATCACTGATTTTCAACAGCCCTTGTTGGTGTCAGTACTATGGATTTATGGAATAAGGCTTTGCAATAACCCAACCCTCTTCCTCACATTCCATCAGGAATATTGATTAAATTATAGAAATGGTTACTTAGCAGACTGTAATGCAAAACCAAGTTCAACACAAATGTATGCTGAGTTTTGGAGTTATTTTGAATTTCCATATAATCCCATCTAGTCAGGTTTGCTGATTCATATACATAAATTAAATACAAAAACCCTCCAGGTTGACATATTGCATTAAATTGTGTTACATTTTATAAAATGACAGTGGTTGCAAACTGAAATATAAAGGTAATTTTTTAATAACAATATGTTCCAAAAAAACCTGTGTGACAATTGCTAAATCAATTACTAAAGTGGAGTTTTATTTTAAGAAAACTTATCTTATTCATGTAGAATTTACATTATAAACACAGTAAATATGTATTTAGAAGTATAGAAATGTTAGTTCTGTTCATATATACAATTTGGAAAGTGAATAATATTATATATTATAATATTGATATTATTATATTTGTTATGTGTAGGAAAAGATGACTGACAGAGTTGTGTGAATGATAAAACATCTAATGGATCACCATCTCTAAATTTTGCTTAATTCATTCTTTGAATGAAAATCACTTGAACAGTGTTAGCCTGCTAATGATGTAGCTAATGTGTGGAGGTCACCTAAAAAGGGTTGGACAAAGGTTTGCCTGGGGTGACTGTGGAACACTTCATTCAACGAGTGCATTTTTACATTGAGCTGTGACAGCTTCAATTTCATACCAATTTGTAGATTGTCATTACAATTGCAAATCAGCTACCCTAATGTTGTTTTTTATCATTAAAGGAAAATGATTGCAACTCATGGGAGCTGTCATTTCCAGTTTGTTAAAAGTTACCTAATTTTTTAAAACAAAAAATCAACAGTAAAATAGGAATATATGATAAAAAAAAAATTGATCAATTCAAGTATTGTTTTTTCTAATAGCAAAGAGAATAATCATTCTGCAAGGGATATTTCACCTAGCTTAATGAATGTGGTGAAAATTCACTTTGCAAAGTGTCCCATCATAATTAAGGAAATATAATTAAAAAAGGTTTTTGCGTGCACGTGGTTGTAATAAGCATAAATACACCTCATTTGCTAAGCTAAATAAAATTCCTGTTCAAAATTATATTTGAATTCACTAAGTGAACAGCAGAATCGAGTGAATTTCACAAAAATCATTCTGTCTGGAAAGTCAATATCTTATAAAAATTTGGTGTCCAAAATGCATCTGCCGACACTTCTTGTATTGTGCTCGCAACTGCCACAGAAAAAGCATTCAACAGAGTAGATTGCACATTCCTTCATCTTACTCTGGTAGCATATGAGGTCTCAGACCTCATAGGTGTGAGACCTCATATGCTCATCTGGGTCCAATAGCTATACTCATATCCATGTGCGAAAGTATTTGTTATTGAATTTTCCTCTAACCCTTTCCTAATTCACATTAAACATGATTTAGCCTTGTAGTCCTTTTCTTAGACAGGAAGATGTAATTTGATTAAACAAAACATAATCCCAAAACTACTGTACCTTCTATAAGCTCTTACCATTCATATATCCAGGAGAATTGTTTCTCCAATGAAAGCTACTTTAAACAGGTTTTTTTTTATAGGGCAGACAGACTCAAATAATATATCTGCAAGCTAAAACATTCTGAGGGCATTTCCCTACCAGACATCAAACTCTATCTGTAGGTGATTAACACTAAAATACTTAAGTGGTTTAGGCATGACACCTTAGGCACAATCCCTGATACCCATTAAAGCCTTACCCTAGTGCAACCCAGCCTCCTTTTTTTCTAAAATCTCACACATCCACGTAAGCACAGTTACCTTCAGTTTATACATATTTTCTGTTACCCAGTTAAAAGAAATAGTTTCAACCTTTAAATGTTCCTGATGGTAAAGCATGGAACAATTAAGTGAGCTCTGGGGATCATTTAGTTCTTTTGTCTAATGCCTCACCCTTGCTACTAGACTGTTAGTATTTGCCCATATTGCTACTCCAATCTTCAGCCTTTAGAATGTGTGTGTGTGATTTTACTGATTTTTTTTAAATAGAAGCTATAAAAATCACATTCACTCTGGAACACACAATAAAAAGAAGACACAAAAGAGAAAGTTAAAGAGCAGAAGATGAGCAGTGTCTGTATCCTAACAAATCTTTTCTGATAAAAGCATGCATATGCAGCAGCCATTGAATTTGAAGTCCCTGATTTTTAAATCCCAATACCAATTAATTGTATAAATTATATATGCTTAGTGTGGAGAAACAAATAACCATTTGCCTATTTTATTGTACTTTATTTATGTGTACTTAAAGATCTTACCTATTCAGTTTTACTGTGCATATTTTAAAATCTAGTATAGTTATCTTTTTACACACTATTTGTTTAATTGCTTAAACTCTCTTGAAAAGTAATGTTGACTCAATAATAATGTAGCTACAGCATAATGAATAGAAAAAAACACAGCAAATTAGAACTGGGCCGCTTCAAGCTTCATTTACCTGTGATTTTTATCATTAGCACTTTGTCAAAAGTATAGAGAGTTATTATACATTATATAAAGACAGAGACAATCTTTGTTTTGATAATGTAAACCTACCTTTTTAAGTAGTTTGATATGGAAAGTATTAATTTATACATTCTATTTTGCACTGATGTGTGTAAGGTTGTTGAAAATAAAATCAGTAAGCTGGTTTCTTTATTTTATTTGTTTATACTAAATTGTAGGACAATTTCCCAGTTGTGTCAACTGTACCAGTATAGTTGTTATTCTTATGCAACATATAGATAACCATTTTGTATGCAAATCCTACCAACAAACTTTCTTTAACCTTTTGGTCTGTGAACTATACTTTTTACAACATTTTGTCAGATCTGTTTAATAAGTGAAAAAATTGATATATATCTGCGTGGGTTTCCTCCGGGTACTCCGGGTTTCCTCCCACATCCCAAAAACATGCAGTTAGGTTAATTGACCTAAAAAATGACCTTAGACTACAATAATGACATATGACTATAGTAGGGACATTAGATTGTGAGCTCCTTTAAGGGACAGTTAGTGACACGACTATGGACTTTGTACAGCGCTGCGTAATATGATGGCGCTATATAAATACTGTGTAATAATAATAATAATAATAATAATATATATATTAACATGCTTTATTGTGGTATGGTTTTAATTTAATAGAGAAAAGATTAGCCAGATTTTACCATAGTTTGGGTCTACTCAGGAGTTTAAATTATCCTCATTTAAGATTTTAAACAATGTGTATGTATTGTTCAATATCAAATATTATGACTTTTGTATTAATCCTTCAGGCTTTTATAGCATAAAAATAAGTAATAAATATGTTTTTAATACAAAATGTATCCACATGCAATACAATGACCCCAGAGAATGTTACTCAGAATATCCATCCTGACATGGTAACAAGAAAATCTATATGGCACTTGTTTATTTTACATAAATCCTGATATTTAATCCTCAACCCATCTCCTAAAATGTGAGATGCTGGACATCAACCTATTATTAAAACCTATACACAGGATTTCAAATGCTTTTTATGGCTCAGAAAATATATGCAATTTTACACCCCTGAAAAGAGTAGTGTTCAGAGTCTAAGGAGATTCATGAAAAGAAGCCAATGTTCAATGTATTGAAAACTATACATATATAAAGTCCCAGTAGGATTCTTCTTAAAAAAAGAACTTAGGTACATAAGATCAGATATACTTTATATAAATCTATATTCTAGATCAATACTTATACTCTGATGATATTTATTAACAAGGCTTTTCACATGGTTTAGGATCAGCTCTTGAGACTTCAGCAAAGGTCACTTTTAAACGTAGTAATTAACCTATTTAAGGTACCCAATGGTATTATCAGTGTTGAATTTATAGGAGATATTTTTCATAATTATTTTCCACCTCTAAATGATGTCTGAAATTGTAAAATTTTGATGTTTTTTCAGAAAAATTACATAATGCAATACATTGAAATACAAACTGGAACCTTGCTAAACATATGCCGATAAAAAATTAGGATAAGTAATTTTGGATTTTATTTTTATTTTTTCATTTGTACTTGATTGATTTTTAGTTTACTGAGTTTTCCAGACTGAACCGAACTATTCAGATAAAGTTCATGCTCTGAAGTAACTTACATTCTAACATTCATACCAACATATGCTGTACAGTCAGTTGTGATATACTGTACCTGCTGGCATTGCAAAAACAAAAATTTTGTATACCCAGAACATTTCCATGTTGCCATGGAGGCCAAGAAAAAGAATCATACCAGGCTTTGTACATTCCCCAAACAACTTTTTACAACAGACGATTGTAAAAAGTATATTGTTTGAATAGATGGTATAAATGTAGACACATTTTACACACAGCTATGGTCAAACTTTGGAAATGTTTGGTGGTACCTGTACAATGCTGGAGAACACAAATAGGTCAAAACCCAGTATTTAATGTTCTGCAAAAATTACAAATTGCATAGCTACAATCTAGCTTTGGAAAAATTGTGTGGCAATTTTGGAGTACTAGAGCTTAGGAGTAGGCCAGGAGAAGAAGCAGGAGCTGTTTTCCTGTTTTTTTTTTTGTTAGGCTACAAAAACAACCTCTGTGTCATCTGTCTCATGGGTTTTGTACTCATTGGCCCATAGTCTCTGGGGTCTTTATTTTTGATCTGCATCAGTCCTGGACCTGCAATCATGTGGTTGAGGCACTGCATGTATGTACTGTATACAATTTAGCCACTGTGGCTTTAGAAAACTTCTGAAGGTGGCACTGAGGTCTTTACTAGAGGCAGAAGCAAGTTGTCATTATCCTTTTATCATTACGGACATGCAAAAGATTAACCATTTCTCTTTTATTAGACTTTTAAAAGGTTGGTTACACAACAGTTTCTTTTTAAGCGAAAACATTTTTAAACCTTAGAAGAGGACCCCAAGTTTTCCTCAATATTCTTAATATTCTTACCCCACCCGTGTAAAACACCAAGGTTTTGGGGGAAGTGGAGTTGAAATGTTTGATTTGAAGTTTTCTGATCTTCTCACTCCTTTTTGCTATCAGCATCTCAACCCATTTTCTCCTTAGCTTCTTTCTGCCTCAGTGTTAAACGGAAAAATTATGGGTGGACCTCCTGGAAGCCAGGGTAACTATTAAAAAAAAACATAGTACCGTCAGGTTCTGGGCATGGTACATATCTGCATTTGTGAAGCCCAGGGGTTGTTCACATAATTTTACCTCTCCACCTTGAAGTCCACAGTAATATAACACAATATAGCTCTCTCTTAACACAGTGTGAGCTCTCCCTATACTTCTTCAAATAACTGATGAATGGTTGCTGGCAACACAACATTGTTTTTAGTGGAGGGGATGCTGGCACATACTAAAGACCCCAAAATTAGTCATTCTAATTCTATGCTCTACAATTTAAAGATCAGGCAGGACATTGTGGGTAAAACATATCTCTACCTTTATTAGGACAGCCATTTAGCATACTGGGTTAATTGCACTGGAGCAACCAATCTATAGGAACACATCTGAGGTCAATAAATATAAAACTAACTCTAAACCAAAACAGTAAACAAATTCTACAAATTACACAGAAAGGAGGGAGTTAGTGAATAGCAACAACCCTGATGACTTGAGGACTGCAGAATTTGCCTTAGCAGCCTCCCTAACGGAGCCACTCTCACTCCCAGATCCATACCAGCGGCATGAGGTGTTGGGTCTATGGGTATGGTAATACATTTCCTAAAACAATGTATGATGAGAACATCAACTAAAACGGATTGTCCATCTTTTAAAAGTTTACAGCATTAAGATTATTGTAATATAATTTTTAAACAAAATGTGCCTTTTAAAAATAAAGATTTTACATAACATTTGACAAGAAATACTTTAATTTCAACTTTTTTTTATACTTCAAACAACACTTTCGGTCTTTTACAAACCTGTTGCCATGTTTGTACGAAAATGTTTTGCACATTATTTATTTTATGAAGGTGTTGCACCTCAAGATTGTGTATAGATATTTATATATATATGTGGATAGATATAAATGTACATATATGTGTGTATAGATATGTGTTCAGGGTTTTATGTATATAGTACCCTGTTGGAGATATCCTAATAGTGAGACATGAAAACCTGTTGTATCTTTGTACTGGCCTCTGGCCCACCTAGGGGTCTCTAATTCAAGGACTTCACAGGAATAACAAGAGGTAGTAAATACCAATAGAGGGTTTGCCAAGAAACCATAAACAAACAGATGAAAGAACAGATCACTAGTAGGGCTTTCAAGGGGCAATTAATCCATCAAGCCTGAGTCAGCAGAAGATGGATGCATAATCAAACAGATGGGTTGGGTTGATAACCCAGCTGGACCTCTGGTTGACCCTTAAATTTAGATTCCAGCAAGAAATTCTTGTATCAAATTTAGTTGGGAGGTCCATCAAATTACCTTAACCAATCCCAATCTAGTGGGGTGTGTGCCAACTGATAGTCATTGTACAGAACACACCCACTAACCAATCAAGGAGTCCCAATGTTACCTAATGGGACTTAACTATATAAAAGGGGAGCTGGAATATAACAAGGGGAGAAAGGGATGATGGGAGTTCTTAGGGAATCAAGCTCCTGGAGTACCCATCAACATCTTTACAGGTAGCTATTACCCATTCCTGAATTGCATTCCTATATTGTTCAGTATATGTTTATGTTATTATTGTTATATTGATCTGATTGTGTACTAAGTAGTTACTAGATTATTACAGGGGTTACTACTAATAACTATGTCCATGTGATATATATATATATATATATATATATATATATATATATATATATCATTAATTGAAGTTCCTATGTGTTTAAATATCTGACAATATTGCTGTGTACTTTGTCTTACCTTGTTTTCTTAATTAAACAGTTTGAGTGACTAGCTATTATTTGTGCATGAACCTTCTTTAATTGAATATCTATATGCATTGATAGGGGATATAATTTCCATATTTATGCAGATAGATATATACCTAATTAACATAGGGTTAACAATTTTCTGAGTTTCTTGCAGAGAATACTGAACTAGTTGCAGAAGTCCTTGCAAAGTTGGCTTTTATTTGTAACAATTTGAATGGTTGGAGGAAACTTATACAAATTAAAAATATACAAACCACCTGGATATACTGTAGTACACTTGTGGCAAGGGATTTCTATACTTTTGAATATTTTTACCAGCCTTTTCCTATTAGGAGCTTGCTAGGGATGCCTGTTGCCTTTCTAATGATAAACTCCAGGTACTCATCATCCTAATCACCCTATGCCCCCTATAACTAATCACTGGGTTTCCACATAGGAGTGGAATTGTCGGAGCCAGAAATGGAAAAGCTTTTCACTCTCTCACTACTCTTTTTTTTTCATCTTCCTAACCGACTTCCTTACCTCTTTCTGTGCTACATGTGTGGCCAGTATTGTCACAGATCCAGGGTCCCATGGGTTCAACAGCTTTGATGAACTTGTCAATGCTTCCCTGGAAGATAAATCTTTATTAGAGTCTGGATCTTTATTGGAGGACCCTAGTGCATTGTCATTTTCACCCTTGACAGCCTACATAATAGGCTCTCCTGTGCTTTGTGGTCCTGTGCATTAGTAAAGGTTGCAGTGGTAGCCTACTCTTTTTTTAACTTGAATGTTGAAAGTTATAAGGCTAAGATACCTGTTATAAATTGTGGCCCAGCTTTTCATTGGGAACAGTTCGTATTTATATTATCAGCACTTACCAGCATAACAAGGCAGACAAAAATCTCTAGTCATACATCATTGTTGAGTAGCAGTAATATGATGGATTATTTGTTTGGGCATAGTGATATAGCAGTACATCTCATTGAACAGGTTTTTAAACTTTGCTAGGAAAATGCAGATTCAGCTGGTGACAGTATGTTTAAAATTAAATAAATGACATTGTTGTGCGACCGAGAATATCATATTTTAATAGGTATGTCAGTTTAATCCATCAAAATGCACCCACAGCTCCAAAATTCAGTTGATTGACAGTATAACATTGATTAACTGATTTGTTTTCTTTTGTCATACAAATGCCACAAAAATGAGTGTTTAGAAATGTAGACATCTATCTTTATGGTTATACAATATCCACCTGCTGCTCTTTAATTTAAATTGAAGGAAACTTATGTGGTATGTGGGGCAAACAAGTATCAACATTTACTGTATGAGCGTGCATCTTATATCACATTGCTTAGCTCTTTTCAAAAACAAGGAACTGCAAATCCAATAAAATTGCAAATTTCACTGTATTTCACAATATCCTAAATAAACATGTACAGCATGCATTTTTCTTCCTGGCATCAAATATTAATCTGTCCGTGGTCGGAAATGTGCTTTCCATCTTCTGTGTGCTCACATAGAGTAAACACTTGGGAGATTGCTATTGCAGACCTTTCATTCTCTACCAGAGTCAAGAGCATGACAAATTCTTCTTCTAATTACTCCTGTCACTGTTTGCTTTCTAATACTGTAAATCCTCCATCACATAGTTTTTTTCAGATTCAGGATTAGCTTCCTTTGCTGCCATACAAATTATTGGAGGAGTGGGAAACAGCAACATAAAATATGCATATTCAGTTTTGGAGCTGAGTTTTAGAATGAATCTAAACAAGTGTTTTTTTTGTTAGCACAAACAGTATGTTTCATTCCTTTAATGACACTCTATCAAACTGTCAACATACTAAAATTATTTTATGCTATAATTATCTAGCCAAATATAATGAATATATCTCCAACAACAACATCAGGTAAGAGCACATTGAAAATACAATTCAGTCCTATTTGTGTGTGTTTGTAATACAATATTTCATTGCTTAATAAATACCTTTGCACACATTATTAAAACTGACTAGCAAAAAGGTTTCATGAAAAGAAAAATAAAAGGAAATATAAAAACATGTATGTAAAATAAAGTGCACTATGTTAAAATGTTTTTTGTGTTGATATGCAATATATTTATTACAACAAACAGTTCTTGAGTGGGGTCCAGAGGTAGGAAGTTAACATAAGGCTGTTGGGGATTGGAGGGGGGCAAAGGGATTGTCGTTCCTGGGACCATTGGGGTGTTTTAAAAGCTCAACAGGCATATTTGTAGGAGATAGATAGCTATTAATCTGAAAGAGAGTAAGCCTTTAAGTTGTGGCAGTGGGAAAGTTTACAGTATTTGTAAAAGTAAGTCATTTAATTAATGATTTTTTTCAACATATTCGAACAAGAAAGCATTAGGTTCTCTTTTTAACATAGAATAAATTTTACCAAATGATAAAAAACAAGAAAAATTGTTTCCTTTCAATCATTTATTGAACAGAGCAACCCATAATATTTTTACTATCATGTTTTACAGTTGATTTAGGGTTCTTCTGCTAAAAGCCTACCTTCAGTTTGCACCAAACGTCTAAAAAGACTAAGCTTTTTCGGACACACCTCCCATGCAGGTTAAATTGGTACAGTAACTTCCTGATTGTAAATACATAAACTCTGACAGCATATGTTGCAGGTGTTATCTATAAATTCCACACTGATAGTTTAGAGAGACAACTTTTACATTAAATGGACAGCTCTTTTGCTAGGTTGGCTAGTTATGGACAAATTAGCATTTAAATTGATACTTCTTGTAGACCCTAAACTAAACCCTTTGTATCTGAATGCAAGATTCACCAAACAGCAGGAAGGATGGTATTAGCACCACTAGTGAGCACACCAACAGTTGTGTTGATGTAAAAAATGTCCTGTTATTCATTTTTTCTCACAAGGTAGCAAGAGACAGATATCCCCCAACCAAGCTTGGGCAGACAGACTAGCCCATTCAACTTCTTTGTCAGCAAGGAGATGAAAATAGTGAAGGTCATACATTACCATGAAGCTGAGGTACTTCTGTTTCTTAACAACACCCATACCCAACCTCTTTGAGGGCACAGGATCGCAACTGCCACTTTCGTTTGCAGACAGTATTCTGGTTTCAATAAATTGAGAAGCAGTTTGTGTGAATTACAGGAAACAGGAGCTAATGAAGTAGGGTAGTTGTGTGAGGATGCACAATATTTATCAGTAAAAAACAACCAACAGAAGGTGAAACAAAAGAGAAGCACAAAGAAGGACTCTCTTATACCGGCCAGGTTCTCTAGACTGCAACACTCCTTTAGCTTTAAATGGGAACCAGATTACATCACTTACCTGGGCACTAAAATACCTAGATCTCTATCGGAAATTGTCCTTCTGAATTTTCAACCTCTACTAATTAAATTTAATTCTGACCTGTCTAGATGGGGCAAACCCCATTCTTCTGGTTAGGTAGGATAAGTATAATCAAGATGAATGTACTACCACGCTTCCAGTATCTGTTTAAAACACTACTGATTCGTATTCCCAGTTCTTTCTTTAGATCTTTGTCTGCTACCATCTTTAAATTTATATGGCAAAATAGATCTCAGGACACTTTTGATACTTCCTAGATTGGCGGGAGGATTGCAAGTGCCTAATCTATTTAAATATTTTATCTCTGCACATCTATCCAGAGTAGTGGACTGGTGTGGACACAAACAAATTAAACAATGGGTGGAACTGGAACAGACGTTCTGCCCCTCACCTATACAATTCATCCCATGGCTCTCTAGATTACCGAATCCGGGTATGAAGCAGCACCCTACAATAGATTGCACCTGGGACATCTGTTATAAGTTCTTAGGCAAATGGGGATTGTCCCCCTCACCCTCACCTTTATTCCCAATTTTGGGCAACCCTTCTTTACCCCCAGGGGTTGAGGACCCTGTCTTTCTTGAACTAATCTAATGCAGAGCTTCACATTTTCTTAAGTCGGGTGTTTGGCTAGGCAGAGAAAGACCCGAGCTTTCAGTCTCTAGGGTTAAACCCATGGAAAGCTATGCAACTCTCCAATTTTCTTCGATCATTACACCAAGGTGATATATATCAGAGATCACTTACTCCATTTGAGAAGCTCTTTGAGGGGGCAGGAGGGTGAGACATGTTCTCTCATTGATATACAATGCTCTTCATTTTTTGGAAATGTCCCCTTTAAGGTCAGTTTTGGGATACAAAATGGTCAATAACCCAATGGATGACAGAGACACATATACCAAACGATCCAGCCTTTTTTCTTCTTCAGCACAATTCCTTCTCAATTAAAACTTACAAAAATTCAGTGATTAGACATATAATAATGGCAGCCTCACCTTGTATTGTGGCCTACTGGCGAAAAACAGCCTCCCCCAGTGCGCCTGTGGTTTCAGAGAATCCATGAAATCCGTAGAATGGAGGATCTTATTTCATCTGCCAGAGGTACAAGTAGAAAGTTTTTTAACACCCGGTATTATTGGTCTGAATTTACCTCCTCTCAGGAATA
>NC_092858.1:104375183-104395419 GCF_032062135.1 Pyxicephalus adspersus
GTTATATTGATGGTACCGGATTTTATATTTTTGTTCCTGTTGCTTTTTTTTTTTTATTTTAATATATTTGAAATATTTACTTTGTACAATTATCCTTATAAATGTGTAAGTTATTGCTATTTGTTTGTTATGTTGAAAGTCTTGAATAATGTTTAAAAAACAAAAAAACAATTGGATTCACTGGTTTGGTTCCAGCGATGGCAGTAGTGGTTATGCTGGTGGCGGTAGCAGTGGTTCTAATGGCGGGAGTGGTGTTGCTAACGAAAGAACTGATGGTAGTTTAATATAAAAATCAGGTTTTGTTAAACAGAAGTTAAAGAAGGTATACATATTGAGTAAGACAGTAGTAGGGATAAATAGGAAGGTACTGGAAAGTACTGGAAGGTACTGGCAACATGCATCTAGAAAAAATAAAATTTGCCGGGGATGAAGGTCAACATGAGGTCATGAGTTAATATAGGAATCCACAACAGCAAACATTATAGTTGCAAAGCTCAAAACACTAGTTCGACACATATTTTTATGTGCAGGCTTTGGACACTATAAAACACCTGATCTCTTTAAACAGTTGGCCCAGAAAGGTAAAGAAAAGAACTGTAACTAAAGGATTTAGCAGCTGGTACAATATGTGCTGTAACCACAAAAGGCACAAGATTTGTAAAGGATAATTGTATTTTAATGTTAGGACTTCATTACTCAAAACAAAAAAACAAACAAACGTGGGATGTTTATCTTCATGTTTATTTCAAGTGGGCTGTGAAAAGTATAGACTCCATCATATTAATAAAACACCAAACTGGACTAGTTTTTCATGAATCCCCTTATAAACAATTTGTCCTCTTCCCTTGGTAATATTTTTTTTATCTTTGTATACTCTTTTCTGTGCATACATGTAGCACTCTGAAATTATATTTTTATATCCTCTAATGATACCTAAGGGTGCATAACACAACCTTTAGGACTGCTGATACTATATAAACTTCCAACTTAGTAAGTGAGAATTTTATTCCTTCCTGATTATTCCAATTGTTCCTTGAAGTGCTTAGGGTAAGCGCACACTTCTTGCTTGATCATCATTCCAACACCATTAACAGAACTGAAAGTGAGTTCTGTGAAATCAGATCTTGTACCATTCTGGTCAGAGCCTAATCACAGTCTGGATGATTTAGAGTGATTGGCTGTGGTTGCGAATGTGACCTCATGTTGACCTTCTTTCATATCAAGCAACAATTTGGTACATGATACAAATAAAAGGTTAAACACTCTATTTCTATGTGAGGATAGTCTCAAGCTATGTTAAATTGGCAGTTTCTCTTTTGAAATAAGTCTTTTCTCTGCTTTTTTTCTTATCTTAGTGTGTCTAAGTCTGTACATTGTCTTTGTTAAATAACTTACAATATTTTTTTTATTATTTGAGATGTATTATTGGCAAAAAGTAAAGTAAATTATTTAGTGTACCTGTATATTTGCATGCCTATTTGCAAACAATATTACTATTAGGTAGACATTCATATTAGTTACCATGGTATTTGTATAGCCTGAAAATTGCAATTTATGTCAATGCATGCAAATTGTTACTGTAATTTTGTTAGTGTAAGTACTGAAAGGCTTTGTTCACATTACTGCTTTTAAACCTGCCTAAAACCACTTGTAAAAATGCTTAACATTAGAACGAATAGCTTGTTTTTGTTGTTGCTGCAGCGTTGTCATTGTTTTTTTTAAAGCTACATGGAACATCTAGTAGTCTCAGCAATCTACAGCACAATTGGATGGCTACAAATGAAGACATACTGGACGGAGCATGAATTGTAGCCAGAGGCAATAAGCAAATGCAGTTCTCTGCAAGGGCATATAAGCCATCTATGGGGAATAATTAATATGTTAAAACATATTTTAGAACAACAGTAAACAATTTAAGATTACCAAATGCCACAGAAAATAATTTAGTCACAAAAAGGTTGTTTTTCCATTGTATGTTTATTTTACGTATATTTCTACCTGCTGTTGAGTGTGATATCATACTCATTTGAAAAGTTATGGGAAAGTGTAAGGCCCTGGTTAAGCACCAGTTCACTCCAGATGCCAGTCACTCAATCTAATGCCTCTTTTTTGTATACAGTAAGCCCCTGCTCAGCCTTAGGAGGCTAATGTGTAAGGGATGGCATCTGGAGAAGGACTGACAGAGGAACAGGAGCCCACAGATAATTAGGTACAGATGATTCCAGCAAATCCAGAATACAGAGCCAGAGGTCATACATAGGTAATAAATCTACCAGATGAGGTATTCAAGTGTAAAGACAAAGCAGAATTGGGGTCACGGGCAAAAGGTGGGAGCAGGCAGCATACAATCTAAGAATCAGCAACAGTAAATCCAATGAAATAACACACCAGCAGCAGGTCAGCCCAGCTTAATGCTACAACAGGCAACTGGTGACTGTGAGCTCAAAGGCTATAAAGTCCCAGCCAATGGCAAGGCAGAATAGGATGAAGCCAGGAACTAATCAGCTCCTAAATCCCCTTCAGCTGTTCACAGTCTCAGAGTGTGTGCTGGGGATGCCGGGAAGGTACATCTCAGGCTGCATGGCTAAAGGGAAGCAGGAGATGCTGCTGTTTCATAAATAATAACAGGGTGTGACACTGGGGTAGCACACAGCATGGGATCACCAGCCAGTTATACAGCTCATAATATTACCCACCTCCTGGGGAGGACCCATCCACCCACAGTTTATCAGCATTATCACTTTGAACTCTTCACTGATGCCCAGCAGCCTGCTTTAAATTTTGCTGAACTTGGGACCAGGGTTTGTCCATGCGGGGCAGTGGATGGAGAGTTCTAGCTGGAGCTGTGCGAGGAGTTTTACTATGGGCACATATTGTACAAGTTTTAAAAAAGCTTGCGTATCCTTAGGAAGGGAGTGCCAGTAGTTTCATAATCTTCTTTTCCCCCATGTGTCCAGGTGCCTTAGTTTCATGGAACTGTTAAAAGTCCCTGCATATGGAGGGACTTTGGCATATATAAGCAACCTGAAGGTTTGCCTAGAGGAGGGTCTGTCTGGTAGGGTGCTAAAAAATAGGTCAAGTGAAAGTTGATTAGTTGACAGTACCCTAATCACACAGTTACTAGAGATGATAGAATTAGGAATGAAATCTGAATGAGATCTTGCTTCAGGGAATTTACAAGACAGGGAAAGACAAGGCATCTGCTTTCTCATTCTTGGCTGCACTGGCATTCTTCATTCTAAGAGGCATTCTTTTTAATGACCACAATTCTAAAATCTTATGAGCTGTGAATATAGTGATTATAAGGCTTCCTTAAAGCCCTAAAAGTTATTTCAAAGGGTTCTCCCATGTTAAAACGGTTCCCCCGAAGGCCCTAAAGTTATTACAAAGAGTTCTTCTATGTTAAAAAGTTTAGGAAACACTGGTTTAGAGTCTAAGTTTTAAATACTTTTTTTATATTGGGAGGAGGGGAGTTGAGTTACAGTAGTACAGGGTCAAATAGGAGAGGAGACAAAACAAGACTATGGCATTTTCATAGCAATCCCATTATCACATCAAACTGGTGATGCATCAGCAATAGTAAATTCTGGGGGTTATGCCAGCGGTGATTTCCTGCTGGCATCTCCCCAAGAATTTACTATAGCTGCTCACATCACCAGTTAGATGGATTGTGGGGGCGGGAAATTTAAAAGCAGATTACTATGTAATTTGCGTTTAATTTTTTTTAACAGTACAAAACACTACAAAAAACATATAATAAAAGTATAAATACACATTTTAGTACACCAAGCATCATTGCCCAGTGCCCTGATTTACATTTTGCCCACTATTAGCCCTGACCTTGATCTGACCTTTTGATGGCTTATAAATCACTTCCTGAATGTATCATTTCATCACTTTGTCTTTGACCTTGATTGATCCTGACTTATTGCTGGAGACCACATGGCATCCAAAAGGCATATCGCCAGCGCAAGCGCTGTTTTGGAGCAATTTGAGCAGCAGCGATAGCAACTTGGGGTCCCTTGTGGAATCGAGCGATAGTGATTCACCAGGAAATTTGTAACCAGACAGTGAAAGTGAACTGAGCGATGATTTTGGACCTGAGGTCACTGCTGTGCGCACATGGTGCTCCATTGACCTTGATCCAGACCAGGCAGCACTGCCAAGATTTCCATTCACTGGCCCACCTTGGATGAAAATTGTGGCTGAATGCGACGACCCTCTGGCATACCTGAAGTTGTTTTTGACCGATTAAATTATCAAAAAAAATTGTTGCGGAGACAAACAGGTAAGCCGCTCTGTGTTTGCTAACTTTTTAAAATTTTTTGCTAATTTTTTTTTATGCAAACATGTATACTGCTCTGTGTTTGCTAACTTTTTAAATTTTTTTTTATGCCAACATGTATGCTGCTCTGTGTTTGCTAACTTTTTGAAAATTTTGAATTTTGTTACTAATTTTTTTTTATGCAAACGTATATGCTGCTCTGTGTTTGTTAACATATTACTTGCAACCTTCCCCACACTATAAAAGAACATATCCTCATATACCTTTTTTATTTTGTTTTATGCAGGTATGCTGGACAACAACAAGGTGCTCCACACCTGAGGTTTGCAAGAAGCAGAAAGTGGGAACCTGTGACCAAGGATGACATTTGGCTGTTTTGGGGCTTGGTGATCCTTCAGGGAGTTGTGGGCAAACCCGTGCAGAAGTGGTACTGGTCCAGGAACAAAATGATTGCCACTCTATTCTTTGGCACAGTCATGCCAGAATACCGCTTAAGAATTTGATGAGACTACCCATCCTGCACCAAAACTCAAGAAAATTTGGGAAGTGTCTCAGATGATTCTACAAAATTTCCAGCAAACTTATGTGCCAGAAAGAGATGTCAGCATTGACGAAAGTCTAATGCCTTACAAGGGGAGGCTCAGCTAGGTGCAGTACATTGCATCAAAGAGGACACGATTTGGTGTGAAAACGTATATGCTGTGTGAATCCTCATCTGGCTACATCTGGAATACGGTACTGTACACTGGAAAAGGGACACAGTTCAACTCCAGATACAGCCATTATGGATTTTCAGTGCTATCCCTCATTGAGCCATTGCTAGGTCAAGGCTATTGTGTCATAACAGACAATTTCTACACCTCTCCTGTACTTTATGAGTTCACACAGAACAGATGCCTATGCCTAACGGTTCTAACCAGTGCAACCTGCCATCACTATTTGTGAAGTAAAAGTAAAATGATGGCCGTGAGATGGAGTGACATAAAAGATGTGCGCCTGATAAGTACTGTCCATAATGCCTCCACCGTTTCTTTCTAAATTACTCCAAATTGTATTGGAAAGTAACATGTTTCCTGGCCCATTCTAGAAATACCTTAAAGAATAAGTGTTGTCGTACATATCAGGGCTGATTTATGAAGGAGTGCTTGTTAGGCATAAAAGTATATTTATAGTAACATAACAGCATTCAGATAAATGGCTATTACCCTTTTTTTTTGATTTGTGGCTCTGCAACTCAATTAAAAAATGGCTGGATACCCTATTTTTTAAAATATGAATTGTCTTTTATCTTTTTAAAGTCAATGCAACTTGTTTTTTTGAGGATTCATAATAAAGTTTTAGGTGTTTGTAGGCACCCGAAAGAAGACTGATTGTTTTACAATTCTGTGTATAAATACTTGAAATACCACAAAAACATTTATTTCTCTAAATTACAGCAGGTTTTCCAAATACAGATTAATTATAAATAGAGAAGCGCATTTGTGAGTGTGAGTATGTGAGTGAGTATGTAAATAAATGCTCATTGCAACCTCTCATTTTTTGTCTTCCCAGTTTTATACTCTGTAATACATCCAATATTAAGGCTGCTATACTGTACTGTAAATCTTCTCCACAATAACACTATTAACTTAGATGGGCAAGTTGTTGTTAAAAAAAAGATTAAGTGATAAACACAAAAAAAAGCTACCAACATTAATGAAAATCCAACCACAGCAACAATTTTGACCTGGCCAGTTAAAGCAAGTGAAAAACCAACAGATTTACTGGAAGGATCAACAAATATTAAACTAAGGGCACTAAAAGAAAACTGTGTTAATGCCATTGACAGACTGTACAACATTTGTATTTTTTATTGTGTTCATAGTTTTACTTTACCAATTATGTATTTATTACTTGTATATTTGTATTTTCATTTCAGCAGGTAATATATAATGTCTGTTTACTTGCCTAATTATGCAAGACAGATTGATTAACAAAGAAGTGCATTGCATTATGTTTGTCTAATCACAGAACCCCTTTGAGATGCCCCACAGAGTAGCACATTGCTAGTCCCAGTCAAAAGCACCAGCCAATCATGCACTATAGTGTCTGTACTCACACTGGGTTCTGAATTAAGCAAGGGGAGATACAATAGGCACATATGCTGCAGTGTCCAGTCTTGTCTATTCATATGTGTGTTACTTAGACTAATAAGGATTAGACTTAATGAACTGGAAGGAGTTAACAATATAAAGAGCAAGAAAAAAGGCCTAAGTAGTGGTAATTCCATTTCATGTAACATTGGTGTTGCTTTGCTTTCAGCAAGTAGGTGTAATCCTCTTTGAAATCAAAGGTGGTACTAAGTATGAATTTAAATTTGACATTTACAGCTAGTGTAAGATTAAGTCTTACAGAAAAAAAGGTTTGAAAAGCCATCTGCTCTCCAGGACTATCCTTCAGCACAGCGTCTTGTAAAATGTTTTATAAAAGTTAATTTGCATTATAGTATAAAAGGATTTTTAAGTTGGACTTATTACCTCTCTTCTTGCATTGTACAACACCTAAATGCATTGATACATAAAAAAATTTGATTTTCTGTGTAGTGTTATGTGTCTTATAATTACTCAAACATAATGAATGCCAAAGAATGTTTTAACCACCATACCAACTTCTATGTTTGTATGTGAATTGCAAAAAAAAAAATAAAGCATCAAAACATAACATTAATTCTAAATAATACAAATTTTCACAGCCCCCCCCCCACCCTAATTATATGATAATATTTTATCTAATAATACCTGTCTTAGAGAAAATCATAGGGTTTTATGCACAATCATGCTTTTCATACATAGGGAATCTACTGATCTACTGAAAGGTGTCATTACAATAGGAAAATGGATACAAAACAGTAAATTTCATGAATAGCTTTTAAAATCTGGGATATGTATAAACAAAATTCCATTTTTTCAGACTAGTGGGTGAGTAAGTAATAAAAATACAAATACATTTACATAGATGGGGGAGATTAGGTATTTTAGATTTATATTTTATAATTCAAGTCAAACTCTGTTCATGGTTTTAAAATACAAATGCATGCCATTATAATTTAAATAATACAATATTATGTTTTACAAAGAAAAGGATTGCCCTTTTTTTTTGTTTGGGTTTTATAAGTCCTGAATATAGCTATTTTTGATGTTGGATTCAACAAGATTCCCCATAAATACAGTGGGCCAGATTTACTAAAGCTATTGTTGGAGCTTTGATCATATACAGATGACCGAACTATTATCTCACAGTATTTACTATGTCCCTGATGTGTGCAAAAACTTACTGCTCCTAGATATTTTAGATGTGCATATCATATCGGAACACTATATGGTGCACATACTATTAAATAGGCGATTGAAAAAAACAAAAATTAAAAATTAAAATCTGTAGTGGTGGGGGTATTACAGTGCACATGCTGAGATATGCACACTTAATCTTCAGCAAATCTGTGGGTTTTTTAAAGAGTGGTGCTTCTGAACAGTTTTTCAATACTTGTGCAAATGTTATCTTTTTCACTTCAATAACATGGCACAAAGCTTTTATTGACCTGCCTCTTTCTATGCATGTTCTATTGCTTGGCAAGCAATTTTGATGTTTGTCAAAATACAATAATTTGTCTTTACTTAAAATATATATAAAAAATATAAATATATATATATTTATATAATGTATAAATATTGAAATACATATTGCATAGTGCACTTTTTAAAACAGGTAGCACAAAAGTAGCATTATTGAAAACAGGGATTGCACTATATTTATTGAACATTTGTTGAACTGTTTGTTCCAGGATTGCCTCCACTATGTGAGTGTACATACTTGTTCACACAACACAAGTGTACCATAGTGATGAATTCTTTCTTTTATTTATTCCTAATTAGCTAATCAAGAACATTTAGAGATTTTTCACACCTAAGGTGTTCTGTTTAACTTCTTGCATTTTACACAGCAGGGAAAATGCAGAGACGTGAAAAAAAACACTGATTTTAATACAGTTTGTTTTAACCAATGTGTTGCTGTAGTGTGTTACGAAAATATGTTTCAAGTAAATTTGTGATTCAATTACATTTCAAATGTGTGAAAATAATATGTTCTTTTTTAATAGAACTATTAGATACTATTATGCCATATTATTAAAAACTGCTTGTTAGTTTTCTAATTGATCATATGTCTAAACTAGTAAATATTAAGGTCAGCTATATGGTTCTGGACAATTTGTAAAATTTCCTCTTCCTTTCCTCATATGTGTCAAAAGCATCACATGGATGAAAACATTCATAACTAGCATTATTATTATCATTACTATTATTATTAAAAATAATATTATTATTCAACAGGATTTATATAGTGCCAACATATTACACAGCGCTGTACAATAAATAGAGATTGCAAATGACAGACAGATACAGACAGTGACACAGGAGGAGGAGAGGATCCTGCCCCGAAGAGCTTACAATCTAGGAGGTGGGGGAAGTAACACACAATAGGAGGGGAGATATGTTTGAAGTTTCAAATACTGGGCTCTATTAAATGAGCAGAAAGTAAAAGCAAGCCGAATAGGACGAGGAAGACCATTCCAGAGAATTGGGGCAGCTCTAGAAAAGTCTTGTAGCCATCCGTGTGATGAGGTTATGAGTGAGGAAGTTAGTAGTAGGTCATTGGAGGAGTGAAGAGAGCGGCTAGGGGAGTATGTTTTTTACCAGGTCAGAAAGGTACGTGGGACAAGAGCTGTGAAGGAATTTGAATGCAAAGCACATGAGAATGAATTTGATTCTAAGGTGAAATGGAAGCCAATGAGGAAAACTAAAAAGAAAGGCAGTAGAAGAAGACTGTTGGGAAGGATGGATGAAGGATGGATTGTAGTGGAATACCAGTGAGGTGGATGTTACAGTACTCCAGACGAGAGATGATTAGAGCGTGTAGGAGATGTTGCGCAAGGTGAAAGTTACAGGACCTGGAAATGTTCTGAATTTGAGGAGTAAAGGAGTGGTAGCTAGACAGTAGGGAGGGGTCCAAAGAGGGTTTCTTCAGGATAGGGAGAATATGGAATGTTTGAAAGAGTAGGGGTAGATACCAGTAGAGGGATCGGTTGAATAGTTCAGAGTAGATCAGACGGAATTGGGTCAAGCAGACAGGTAAAATGTATGAATCAGAGGAAAGAAAGAGGTTTGAGGCTCACTGCTTTTTTTGTTGTTCATACTATACAGTGTTGCTTCTAACAATACAAAGATTCAAAAAGTGACCGTATCGTGTCACGTAAACTCTGACGCATTTCACCTAGATAGGCTTCCTTAGGGATACGTTTAGTAAACATGCTCTACAGTCTGTACATACATATAGAACATAGTATAAGTAATACATAGTATTGAAATCATTTACATAAATAATTTTGGATGAATTATTTTCAAGGGGTAGATAAATCATTTCAAAAATTCTGAATGTATCAGTAAATAAAGACCAAATCATTATGCTTAATAAGAAGTTGAAAAGGACTAAATATAGCATAGTTAAACTGTACATTGTATTATGCAGGAGTATGCTTAGTTAAACATCCACATATATGGGGATAGGAAAGATAAAATTCAAGTGGACAGGTAGTAGATGGAGATGATGAGAGAAGAAAGGAGACTCCATCTAGAGTAACAGGGCTGAGGAAGGTCAGTGACGATTAACAGGTGGAAGGGGTGGATATGGTTGGAGTGGCACGCTGAGCAGAAACATCATGTCTTATTTTTTCAATTTTATCTCTAAAGTAGATGGCTATTTCTTGGGCAAAGCAGGTAGTTGTGGGGAGAGCAGGTGCGGGGTTTAGGAGGGAGTCAATTGTTGAGAAGAGTGTGCATGGGATGGAAGCTTGAGAAGAAATAACAGCGGAGAAATAATTTTGCTTGCCGATAGTGAGTTCAGTGTTAAAGTGTTGTCTTCTGGCTTTTTAGTCTATGAAGTCAGCGCTGAGGCCAGATTTCCTCCATTTGCGCTGAGCTGGGCAAACAGTCTTTTGTAGCTGTTTGGTGTGATTGTTGTGCCAAGGGTTAGCAGCATGGGCAAAGGTATACAAAAATTGTGAAACTGGGTCTGTAGGATGGTGGACAACAGCAACAATGAAGAGTAGGGGGTAAAAAAGACATACTGTGTGGACTTCAAAGTAGGTGAAAATGATAGAGGGTGGGGTAAGAAGGACTCCTTATGTACAGTTAGGGAAGAGAATGAGACCGACTACGCTGTTGCCAGGTCTGGGGGTATGTGCGAAGGGCAGGCCTCCATAGAACAGTGCAGCAGCAGAGGCAGAGTCTGAGGAGGAAAGCCAAGTTTAAGTGAACCCCAGGAAGTTTAGAGAATTAGAGAGGAGAAGTTGTGGATAGAGGTTAATTTATTGCCAACAGATCTGGCATTCCATAGACTGCCAGAGAAAAGGGGTAAGAACTTATAAGTTCATTTACAATGCAAGACGTATCCATACACAATCAGATGAAAATTGTAGAGCATAGGTTCCCGATCTTTTTTGGGTCAGAGCCCACTTTTTCAAAGGATGATTTTATAGCACCCCCCTTGGGTGAACTATACGATACTATATTTTGAACAACAAGGACAGATTTTTTTAAATATTTTATTAGAAGAGATGAGCTTGGTGGTAAGTGGCAAGCTATGTGTAACATGCACCCCACCAGCCCCTCAGTCCCTTGCATAGCAGTGTCTGCAGATTTGACTCCAGGCAACAGTGAGCGGTACTGAGCATCTCCCCCTAGGCAGAGTTCCATAGAATGAGGAAGGTGTAACTGCAGCCACCTCACTGCCAGTCTGAATGCAGTCTTAAAGTTTGGTGGGCGTCAAATTTATATTTGAGACATCATAGCGCACAGAAAATTGGCAGTATCCTAATGCTCAATGCCATTGAAGTGGTACCCAGGGTTCCTAATATGCAAACTCAGTTTGAGACCCTGGTCTTTAAATAGCCAATCACCACAATTTTTTATTTATATAGAAATGTAGATAACCCCTTTGTTTTTGTTTTCATTAAAAGTCTTAAAAAAAAAAATACAAAAAAGCACAGCCCCTCCCATTCTGTCGTTATTGCCTCGGCGGTAAAGACTGAATTGGGAGCACAGAGCCTCCTGGGATACTCACTGCATTCATTCCAGGAGGCGTGGGCTTCGAGAAAAGGCATGCGAGTAGGGACTTTTCTGTCATTGAAAAAAGAAAGATGGCGATCTCACACATGTGCAGTGAGATCTGCTCTTTCTTTTTTTTTTTTTTTTTTTTTTATAAATACAGTGGCATACTTTGATGCTTATTAGTATTTTATGTTTGAGACCCTTCATTTAGCAATTTTTTATGTTCAAGGGGCTGAAATTGAGTTTCGTATCAACTCTCAGGGTCCTCTGTGTACCCTGTATATTTCACGTTTGTACAACAATCGGTGTGGGAGATAAGTTTATACATTGGGGGTAATGACAGCAGCATGGATA
Organism: Pyxicephalus adspersus; assembly: GCF_032062135.1. Classification (NCBI taxonomy): domain Eukaryota; kingdom Metazoa; phylum Chordata; class Amphibia; order Anura; family Pyxicephalidae; genus Pyxicephalus; species Pyxicephalus adspersus. The sequence continues at coordinate 104,386,965 of NC_092858.1, forward strand.
CAGACATAGCTCTCATATTGCTGATGCTGCTGGTGTATGAGGGGTGGTATTATTAACAGGTGCAAAGTGGGCAGGAGCGGTACAGCTGATCTCCGAGGTCTATAGAACACACCCACTCTCGGGGAGCAAGACTGAAGCACAATCCCATTAAAAAAGATAGGAGATGCGAGCAGACTGAGCATACACAGCTGATTGTGACATAATTGTACACGCCCAATCAGCTGGTAGTACGCATTCCAAGGGTAGGATTATCGCACAGGGCTGTGGATCAAACAGAGGTGGAAGAGCTGGGCAGTACACAGGGAAATGAATCCCCATGCACACTGCCCAAGGGGGCAGCAGCTGATCCTCAACACCCCCTTAATTTTCCTTGGATGAGAAATGCCCCCTTACACGTTGTCAGTGCCCACTGGGGGCAGTATTGGCCCTGTTGGGAACCTATGTTGTAAAGAAACACAAATGAGTAAGCAGGGTGGATATGGCAGCCAGAATGCAAGACGTACCATACACAGATGAAAATTGTAGAGGAACACAAATGGGTAAACAGAATGGATATGGCAGCCAGAAAAATTTACATGGTTAATTTCAAAGATCATAAAAATAACAAATGTACAAAATAAGTTGAAAAATTTGAACTTATACATATGTGCAATGGGGACTTCAAAATCACAACATCCCAAAACTCTAGTATAAATAAACCTAAAACTGAACAGTTGTCTAATATGGGACTTTAATTTCGTGCCAGTTACCTATCAAGCAACCCAGTATGAAACCAATGCCATATCAACCTGTTAAAAACATCTGTCTTAGTCTTTATTCTATTTTGTTCCATTAAAAAGCCAAATAAGGTGTATTGGTTAATGATATAATTTCATAGCAGAAGCAAAGAAGAGCTTAACTAACAAAAAACTTGATTGAAATGGCTGACTAAGAATCTGAAAGCAGCCCCTATTAGCTTTACAATGAAGATCTAATAACTGTGGGGGTTCTAATGGCTTCATCTTTTTTCTGTTGTAATATGGTAAAACATGGAGAAACAAAATGATTATTATTCATAAAAAAGCGACAAAACATCAACTTTTACCGAATAGGTTTTAAAATCGTACAACTTGAAAGATTGTAAGACAAAAAAACAACAACAACTTTTCCTTCTGTACAAAAATGTTGTGCAAGACACTGCATACCACTACAACCTCAATTCATTTGTATAAAACTGTTCTTATATAATAAACAATTTAATAGAATACAAAATGTAAAACATCCCAATAATTCATGTAACACGCACAATGAAAAAGAAAAAAGAGCAAGGAAAAGTAAATTAATTATTGCTAGAGTCTGTTTAATTGATCATCCTAACCTAATATCATTCAGTAAATTATTTTCTCCTTGGTGCACCAGAGAATATTGATTTAGTTTGAATTATTGCTGCGGTCTATGACTTGAGACTCTGACCATTTTATTAATGTAGTTTATGAATGGCTTTGTGTTTGGCATAAAACATATAAAAGGTGTTAATGAATAGCAGAAGGGAGGATACAAGGCCACATTATGCCTCAAGGCATAGTTTCAGTCTGTCCTTGATTTCTAGGAACAATGCCAGGTTTTCAATATTTTTGCATAGTTTTCAGTTTTGACCAATTACAAAATTATATAAATATTCTGTTTTATTACTACTATGTTCTTATATTTTGAGTTTTATGTGGCTGCATAACAAACATTAAAAATGCAAATATATTTTACAATTTAAAATATGGTTTGTTAGAAAATATAGTGCACTGTGTCCTGTCCAGAGCTTCATATATTTTGACATACATATTTCGCAAATCAGCATTCCTCAGAATCCCTACAAATATTACTTTGTAAAGCCACTATTTATGATATCCAGAGGCATGATGCAAACAGTACTTTCAACATATGTTGATGTTTTAAAATTATTGTTTTTACTAAAGACCATATTCTTTCAATACTGACAATATTTTGTCTTGTCAGACTGGATGTAGGAGTAAGATCCAATTACGAGGAACAGCTTAAGGGATAGGATGGATAAGGGGAGTAAAAGATGACATCACTGCTTGGTGCTATTCAAGATATCAAGCTTTTCCAAATAGATATAGTAACTTTGACTCTAGCAAATGGATTGGGGTATAACCCTACAATCCAAGCCAATGTGCCATCTTTCAAGCCAATGGGGTTGACTTACCAAAAAAAATATGCCTTGCTTGAAGACAATTTGCTAGGTGGACAGCTTATATGGTCCTCTCCTCCTGTATCACTGTCTGTATTAGTCTGTCATTTGCAATCCCTATTTAATGTACAGCGCTGCGTAATATGTTGGCGCTATATAAATCAAGTTTAATAATAAATATTTCTTTAGTAAATCAGCCCATGTGTTTTTTAATGCTGAAAGCTTAAAGTCCTTTGTTATTCTGAGAAATGCCTTCTCACATTAGTGGATAGAAAAACAGTGCTTTTACTATAAATTAAATTGGTAGCTTTATTAGCTTAGTACCTTACTGTTCCTTGCATCTGTACCCAGGACAAACCTTACTTATCTGTACCCATTTAGTTATAAATGGGAGAAGGTGATTTGATAGGATTTTAGTAAACATTTTCAAATCCACGTTAAGGAGAGAGACTGCTTGTCATGTGTGCAAACATGGGGATTCTTCCCCTCATTTTGAGATTATTGTAATGTACCCCCAGAATGTGGGTGGGAAAGAATACATCGAATGTGTAAAAGTTTTAACAAAATTTTGGGAGTAGGAGTAAATCTTTTTCAGTATGGAAAAAACATTATATTATGGGATTTTACCAGGTTTTACTTGGTTTCAGTGCAGTAATAAATACTTGTATTTAGACGGGAAAAGCAAATAGGGTAGCAGAAGCCTACTTCCAAGAAGTGCTAGGAAGGTGGTAATGTTATTTTTTTTTCTGTATTATGAGTTATGAAATATATTGACTCTTACCTGTAAGCGTTAGTTGTTAGGACTATTTTAGGACTATTCTCACAGCTCGGCTGATACATTAGCTTGCATCCACTAAGGAAACCGCAGGTGCCATCACTCTCTGTGGCACATGTCAACCTAATTTATATATAGTGGTCAAAAATAAAGTCAATAACTCAAATAAATAAATAAAGTCAAATAAAGAGTACTGTATCGGAATGCCATGTATCTTTCTTGATCCATTATCATCCATGTGCTTACATATGGGACTATGCAGACTATATTTTTCAAAATTTATTGATAGGCGCATAGATCACTTTGTAAAAAAAGTTATATTTATAAAGTTATAAGTTATAAATAGGCCCTCTAAAGTTAGTAAAGTTGAATAAGCTTATCTTTGCACAGGTTACTGTACAAAAGTAAAAATTCTTCATTAGTCATAAATTCAGGGAAAACTTTTACCCACAGTTTTCTTTGTGATAATTCGGCAGTTACTCAGTTTCTTTGAGTAAAGTGAAATCTCAAAACAAATTTTGTATATTGCCGGTTAAAAAGCTAAAAGGACATAGTGAGAACTAAATTGGCCATTGAAGCATGTTTCAGCTGTAAATTTCAAAAATACCAAGTGTATTAGTAGAGCGTTTTTTGATGCTTAGAAAAGATTTACACTTTAGGAGGTATGTATACTTTGTAATAAAAAAATACACTTTTTATAAACAGATTGATACCATGAAACCTCTTATCTGGGGTGGACTTGGTCAAATCATATCAGGTATTTTAGAAATTAAATGATTTCTTTGTAATGTTTTTCTAATACATAACCCAGATAATTCTGTTTACAATTTGTGGACATGCATTTGTTTACCAGTGGTACTGATCAAATAAAGTATAGGCTTACTTAAGTAAATATTCAGTTTGCTTTGTATTGGATACCCAATCATGTGAAAAAAAAAAAGAAAACAGGACTTTTGCTTGTATATATTCGGATGAATAACTTAAGCTTCTTAAGCTTAATATTAACTGTAAAATATTGCGTAAAATATTACTCATACATATGATATACTGAATTTCTTAGGTGAATTAACGTCAATGTATCTTCCAAAACTACTTATTTAAACCATCCTTACGGAGTTGTAACTGATTTTTTCTAATAATCAACTAATTAAAGCTTCAACACCTCTAAATAACCTCAAAATCAACTGAAATCAAAATAACCTTCAATCATGTGGGCAATCTGCCCACATGCTAGACTCTCAAAATTTGTTTATCTAATAGGTCTTTTCTTTCATTAGTCACATTAAAAAATGAGACCCTTCATCTCCTTTGCAATGTGCCTGTGCTCATGCAGGCACATTGATAGCACTAGAGGTACAATCCTGTAGTACCATCACTAACTTAACTTCTTTATGATTTCAATGAGTGTAGGTTTAGTAGAAGTCTGTGTAGAACAAGCATCGTGACAGCACAATAGTAATATTAGGACAGCTGAAATTTTCAGTTTATAACACAGCCTCTCACATGCTGTGATTGTATATGGGTTCCTGAATTTTTTTCCAGTCTTGATATCCTGAAAGATTTTCAAGTTTCGCTTTCTAGCCATAGGAAGAAAACAAATGCAGATATCCTAGATGCTGAATTTCAGCTTGGAATTTGCAGCTGCAAAGCCTAAACTCAGAACTCCAATTTCCAAGTAAAGCATTTCAACTGTTAGATTTTAGAACAGAAGATCCAAATTCTGACCCAGTCATCCTTATTTTATTACCTTCCTAGGACTGTGAGGTAAAATAATTAGCTTTGAAAAACGTATGCTATAAGACAACGTTTTAGTATGATATTTTTCATTTTATATATAACACTGGGGAATGCATTTTTTGTTGAGTTAGATCTTACACTTGTTTTTTACAAATTTTTGGGTGGTGAATCCAGAAATGACACGTTTTTTGCTATCACATTCAGTTTTTACGATACATGGTACCCTCCATTTTTGTCAAAAAACATACACATTTTACATACAATAAAAAATAATGAAATAATAACTTGAATGAATTGTTTATTTACATTTAGTTTGTTCATACAAATTTATTGTTACTCTATGACAATTTGTTTACAGTAAAACATTTAAAAACTATTTGGGTAAGCGGTTAAGGTAAAAATGTATGCTTATAGCTTTTCCTGGAGTGTTCAGTGACAAAACATTTGTTCAAAATTGTTCCCAAGTGTAATTAGAACACCTTTAAAATGGTGTAGACTTTCAGCTCTACTAATTTGTCAGGATTGTACATTTCTGTAAGAACAAGTAGTGTCTTTTTAGCTGCCTTTTGCACCACTCCTCCATGATCTATGTATTTTCCCTATTATCTCTGCAAGGGATTATTCTTTGTTGAAGCCTTAGCTTACAGTATTTGCTCTCCCTTCTCTATCACTATATCTCCAAATTAAACAGCAAATCTCTTCTGTGTATCTTATCCCAAATAAAAAGATTTAAATATACAGTTGACATTCAAAAATCCAAGAACCTCTAGACATGAGGTGCGCCGGATTTTAGAAAATTCTGGATTTTTGAAAGGTATACTCACCTGCACACACAAGCCAGCCTTCCTTCCGCAGCACCCGCGGACATCTGGCACAGTTTCAGAGAGCAGGCAGCAGGGACGTTTTTTTTGAACGTGTATTTAATGTAGGAAACAAGACCTAACAGCTGTTTCGGCAGAAAAACTCCATCAAAACATCAGTGGCCAAACAGTGTACTACAGGCCCTGTTTTGAAAATGCACTCTGAAATGCATGCCGGAAAACTGAAGGACCCAGATTATCGATGACCGGATTTTCGATTGTCAACTGTAATTATTTATGATGCTGTCACATTGAAAATACAGTATATCTCACTTTTGTGTTTAAAGTGCAATTGTTAGTACACATTTGAAAAGCACAAAATGAGAATATTAAATACCATATACATTAGTGTACTACACAAAATACAAAATACATACAAAACAGGGGTATGACTACTAATGGAGGGAAAGCAAATGCAAAGAGAAATTGGGAGTAGCCAAATAAAGTAGTATGGCATGGGCAACCCCTGCTATAACATAGCTTTAGGTTGGCAATGCCTACATCCTTAAGTAGCCAGACAATAAACATGTTTTTTACAGAGCAATTGAAAAGATAATGGAAACAGTTTTACAAAACAATAAGCAATTGATGTACAAAACAGAACAAAAAAACTACTGTAATGGCCTGTGCTTAAATCTGAAGCCAAGCAGATAATAAAAACTGCAGTTTCATTTATCTGTATATTTATATGCAAATATTACATTGCACTGAATCTGTCCCATCATTAGCTTCTTGTAATATCCTGTACAGTAAACGTCAGACTGCTAAAAGAAAGGTCAGTACTAGGATTCAGTGAGCTATACTGCATTACTGCTGAATTCCTTGAAAGAGAGGGCAGAGGGAAGACCTCCTCAATCTTTTTCTGCTTCTTTATTGTCCAGTCACAGCCAGCAGGTGGGGAGATTGCCTTATACTGCAGAAAAATATGGTCACTAACCTGGCCGAGTAAACTTCAGGAATACAAAAACAAAAATAAGAATCTTGTGACAAATAAATAAGATAATTTGTATGTTTTCAACTGTGCATATATTTGAGTTCATGTTTTATTCTGTATATACACACACAAGTATAAAGGAAAGTGAAGTTATACATAACTGGTGTTGATAAAATTGTTTTTAATGAACATTGTAGTCCATTGTAAGATTTACTTCTTACATTTGTTTTTTTAATCTGACCTGAATCCTCCGCACGGCAATCCTAGGCAGAAGCCAGGGACCCGATAGATGTCTACCATTACTACTATCACTACTACTGGTAAACCAGGGGAAATAGTTAAATTGATTACAGGTATGTACCTCCATAGAACTTAACAAGAGGGGGATTTGGTGTCCTTTAGGACCTATAGGAGAAAGCAAACAAGGAGGCTTATTCTATGTCTGTAGCAATTTCTATTTTTATTTTGTCATTCTAAAAAGGGCACAGAAAAAAAAAATTATTTTTAACTTTTCCCTACCCTATCCAAAAACTTGCATTCACTTTACACTTTCAGTTCATATATTTTATCATGTATACCTTAGTCTTTATCTATAATCTATTCTTTACTGCTAATGCAATCTGTTTTTTTTTATTTTTCATAATAGTTAAACCAAAAAAGGCATGTTTCTATAAGGAATGTTAAGGAATTTTTAACTTTTTCCCAGTATCTATTACTGTCTCCTAAACCTGAGAACAAAAATGTTAAATATTGCAGCTTACCAGGTCTTATCACTGGTAGTTGCATTAGTTTTCTTCTTCAAATATTTGTTTACATTGTTTTATGTTAGTAAAAGGTGACAATGCTTACTTACTGTACCATATCTATGGGAGAGCAGCGTTGTAAGGACAGGAGTACAAAAAATACCCTATTTGCTTTTCCCCATAAAATAAATAGTTTTCTGTAGTCCTCAGATACATCTGTATATACAGAAGTTCTCCTTTAGGGTTTAGATACATTATAGGAATGTACTGAGATAACTACAAACCATTTACTGATAAGAAACCAGTTCACTTCTGTTTGCTTTATAAGGGCTTATTTTACATATTTAAGACAAGGAATATCATATTACAATATGCTAGTAGCTCCTGGCATGATCTAGGGAATTTAGGGAATTGCTGCTCAAATACTTAACATCATATTTATAAAGTAATGAATGGTGTTTTCACTGGTGGTGAACCAATCATTACCATTTAAAATATACACCAGGAATAATCAACTGCAATGACTGGTAAATTTCACATAAACTGCTATATATAGATATATATATACATACCCTTTGTGTAAATTAAATAATAGTTAAAGCATGACTCCATGATAAAAAAGGAAAGTTCTCTACCCCATGCACTTCAAGGCCTAAGTGCTTTTTTTGTTCATGGTTTCTGTATATATTACAACCAAAGGGTCCTCCTGGTGTGCCCTACAAAACAGGACCTAAAGCTCTTCATTATAACTAAGGAAGACCTGTCCACAATAATGGCATAGTAGCATACCAGTTGCCAGGGGAGTATTAGGTAAGGTAAGTTTCTGTACCATTTACAGAGACCACAGGCAAAAAACAACATTAAACTTTTGCAGTGTAGAATATATCCAAGCTTCAAGGGAATTTTTTCAATTAAAATGTTAAACCTTTTTCAAAATAAAAAAAAAACGAAATATAAAAAAATATATTTACTACCAAACACTAGACTGTAAATTGGCTCCCTTAATATAATAATATAATTAATATTTAATTATTTTCCTTTCCAGAGTTTTTGCATCAACTCTTGGATTTCAAATTACACTTTTTTCTGATATATTCAAAGGACTTGTCAGGGACTCATTGATGTTATTTTTTCTCTATAATGATTTAATAAAAGTAATTATCTTACTAAGCAGAAATAAAGATAATAATGTTCTATACCAGAAACTATACACTGTTAACC
>NC_092858.1:104395850-104397012 GCF_032062135.1 Pyxicephalus adspersus
GAATTCCAAGGAACTCAGGAGGAGTCAGGAGAGCTGACTTTGCCAAGTAAAGCACCTAAACTACTTATTTAATTCATTACCATTTTTTCAAATATCATTACCTAATTAGTTACTTCTTAGGACAGTAATATTAGGCATTGTGTTTTCTAGGTAATTTTTCAAATACATTTTATGGAGAGAATACGATAAAATAAAGTCTTGCCTTTAGCTCTCAATTTATGTGATTTAAAGTCTTACACACGTGTTAGTCGCAACTGGAAAACAATCTAAAAAATCAACAGAAGATTTAATATTCTTTATTATAGGTTAGGAGAAGGTCAAGAAAGACTGTTTTCTTTGAGAAAGTATGAATTAAGGAGGTATTAATTTCAGCTGCTGGGACATAGCTTAAATTAATATCTTTATCAGTAAACTCATGGCAAAAGCTAAGTAAGTTTGAAATAAATAGTATAGATGAAATGTAATATTACTGTGTATAAGTGATGCTTTCTGTCATTGAATTACCATCTCAGTTCAAACTCTGTTTTCTCAGATGTCTTCCTGATTATGGTAATCACCGCAGATTAATTGAGACTGTTTCTCACAGAAGTACAATTGTTAAGACTAATGCTTTCATACTTTGGACATAACGGTAGCTGACACAAGCACTTAAATTGGGTGCTGTAAAAGAAGAAAGTCCAACCAAAACATGATATATAAATCCAGCAGCAGCAGATGTCCTAAATTTAATTAATAAAGTAAACTGATATTCCCTGGCACATGAACAGCAATTGAACAGTAATCCAGACTTTACAATAGCACAAAGCTATAAGCATTAAATAGAAATTATGGTAATTAATTTATTTTTGCCAAATAACAGAAGTCATAATTTTACAAAAGAGTTGTCTTATACAGTGTGTATACAAAAGAATCTCCTCTTTAAAATATTTTACCAGCTGTTTTAACTCAATGTAATTTAAAAATGTCTAAGTCAAAGATATAATAGAATCAATTTAAAAACAGAATAACTGGGGTTTCTATAGGAATTTTTGTTTAGGATAAAGGACCATTTATTCCTAAAAATACATCTAAATGTAATCAGGTATACCTAATCACATTCTCCGTTGCACACCAAGCTGCGTAATTGGCTAAAATGATAGGTAGGTAGGTAGATAGATAGATA
>NC_092858.1:104397830-104422311 GCF_032062135.1 Pyxicephalus adspersus
AACTAATTAATAAAAGGTAAATATTTGTTAGTCCTGTTTAGAAAGAAAACACAGCAGGACTACATATTGTAAAGAGAGGTTTTCAAAGTACCAAACTCTTAATTAAAAAAGCTAATTTTTATTTCACAAAATATTAAAACATCTTGTTGAACATAAAAATTAGCACATAGACCATGATAATTTCATAAAATCAATCATATGGATAAAGAGCTTTGTTCAAACAATGTCTTCTAATGCTTTTGACAAGGATAAGTCATCAAAAGGAGTCCATAATGATTAGGGTTGTTTCCATCACTGAAAAGGACAGACATTATTACACTATGCGTTTAGCAGATCTGGTCTGCTTCTTTAGGAGTTAGATATCAACCACTTTTCAAAAGTACAATACCATTGTTGACAAAAATCAGAATAGTAAATCTGTCAAAAGAGAAATATATCAGAATTCCTACTGAAACAAAACAAACACTGCAGAACGTCTTCATAAACACAAATATATGTTTTTTGAAACCAGTAAGTTGTATCCACTGTGAATGTCAAAATTTCCTAATGAGTGTGCAATAACAGTAGTAATTTTGCCACCAAAGTGAATGGTCCAATCCAACATTCATGAAATTAAATATGATATAATAAATGTCAGCAACAAACAGAAACAAATGTAAAAGGAAAAATCATCCACAGTCAATCATCTTCCACAGTCTCTTTTGAAATGGCATCTTCTTTATTTTGTTAAAAACTTTTACACTCCCTTTTTTCTATTATTTTGAATAGGTTCAAAGGAAAATGTATTATTATTTTTATTTATTTACTTTTTAAAAATAGAATTTGACTTGAAGTATAAACTGACTTAATTTACTTCGCTATTTGCTATAAACATGGGTACCTTATAATATGCATGTAGCTTATTTCAGTTTTTATTTAATGCTTGAATCGTATAATGTACAAGTATTCCGGTACTGTTATGGAACCCTATAATTTAAAACAGTTTTTCTCTACAATACACTCTGTTTGTTTGAAAATGTGAAAGAAACATTTATATGGCTCTTGTGAAGAATGGCAGCATTTCTGTACAAAAATATTTCTTTGAATATAAAAATGCAATGTAAATGTAGATTCAGGTTTGTAAAGTGACTTCGTGGTTCTCCGTAAACACATGCTGCTTATCATTTTTTTTCTCCAGAATTCAGGTAATCCTTGCTCACTTCCACAAAGTTTATATTTAGAGCAATGAGCTTAGCAAAATAGGGTGTTGTTAGCAAAGTACATTTAACTTTTCTAAAATTTATAATAAAAAGTTAAATATGTAACATAATGTTTGGAAAATGTAGAAAGAGCAACAACAATAATAAAGTTACTAATAATCATAATATAAAGAATTATAATCCTAGACTGTAATTAGTTCCTTTTAATACTTAATGTGTTTATATTAATATGAAAAGAAAGCATTGGATTATTTACTGTACCATAGATGTTCAGTTAACCTATCCTAATATTTGTGAAGCGATGGTGATGTTTCAGATCTGTTTATAGGTCAGCATACTTGCCATTCCTAAACACTAGGGAAATATTGATTGTAATAAGAAGACAGTGTTAATGTTCTGCCACAAAATAAATAATGTAGGTAAAAGCAAAAAAAGCAGATAAAAACTATTTAAATGCCTACATTTTTTCCTTCTATATTTTTTTTATATTCAGTTGAAATGTGTCCGTGAACATTTTGTTGCTAGAAGTTTGACTACATAAGGAAAGTCAACCATTGTCCCTCCCCTTTTTTTCCTACATGATTTTTTTTGTAGCTGCTGGGGGAGGAGAGAAGGTAAATGCTTTAAATTCTTACTTTAGTGACAGCTCCAAGTCTGGTAGAATTGCTATTATTAGATACAAGAAGTGGAAACCAGAAGAATTTTTAGGGCTTTTAAATGGCAACAAGTGCAAATTCTGAAACTGAGATAATTAGTAGTATATGAGGACAGAGCTATTTAATGGTGGCCAACAACCATGAACAAAAAATAATTGATGCGCAAGTGATCCATCATAACCAACTCAAAAGTAGAAAATTTGGTAACTTGTAAGAAGAGGTAATATATATATATATATATATATTTATATATATATATAGATTGAGCCTAAGTGGTTTTAATTCTTTACCCTTTAAATACATTTTAAAACAAACACATTATTGATATGTTTTTTGTACATTTTTTTGTCATTTCTATGGTTTACCGTTTTGAATGTTAACAGTAATTTTGTGCCCTAGGTTCAAACTTGAGTCAAATCAAGTTACCTGTATTCTCAGATAACACTACATTGCTTGTTTGAAATTTGGATTATTCTATATTGGAGAATATACAGTATTTACTTATAATAAAAAAAAATATATAAAATAAAAAAATATTAGTAAAGATAAACTGTCAGAATACATTTTGATCACACCTGCATTTGTGTGGATACGTGTTTAAGAAATCACTTATAAACAGGATCCACAAACCTGTCTATGGTGTAGGCTTAGTATTTTGACATGTGCATTAAACATTCAAACAATAATCCTTTCATGCCCACAGTTTGTATGCCACATGATCCACACTTTAAACATTTTCTAAAACATGACCTACCCTAAAAACCCAGTTCTGGGTTCCTAATTTCAACTGCTAGGTAACTGGGAGCTGCTACAGGCAACTTTTGCCAAATGATTCCAAAATGTTTTTCAACTTCTTAATAAATGCTTAAAGTGGAACTAAAATTCCACTTTTCAAAATGCTCAATCAGGCATATCATCATTGCAGGAAGAGATCACAATGTCCCTTCTGCAATTATGCCTTCTACCTGCCTGATGGCTCCGGGATAATGTTAAAAAGCTAAGCTGCACAGCTTTGATTACAAGCATACCTGGCAATCCTGGGTTCCCCTGCACTTTCTGGGACTGAATTACCTCATTCATGAGGTATGTCATCACAGCTTGCCAAATAAGATGGCCCGAAGATGGTAAAAAGGAAGTGAAGATGGAACGCAATAGAATTGGGAAAAGTGAGTATTATGAGTTAGTTCCGCTTTTAGAAAAACTTTGCAGGTGTCTGGAAAGCATTTCCATGGAATTCCTAATGGAAGAGGTTCAGCAGGAGATCTCCCTAGGATGCTACATGGAACAAATCAGTGCAGTCTGAAAATTGCTACTGCATCCACATTATTGGTAAATGCATGCACAATTTTTAAAATATCTCATTTGTTTCAATGTTAGGGGTCTTGGCGATGCGTTAACGTTTGAAAGTGATGAAATGCTGTAGTGTTGTTTACTTTGATCACCCCACTGAACATAGCCAGTTATTGGGTGTGTTTTGTTAGTTTAGAGGATACAATACTGGTTATCTGCAATATTTACATAACTTGTCAGAAGCAAAACCTAATTTAGGCACTAAAAGTACCAGCCTTCCAGCTTCAAGTTTAATACGATATCAAATCTCCAATCATTTTCAATGAAATCTCTGAGATCCTAAGTGCTTTTGGGCCTAATATAATTGTGCGTTTAAATACAGCCTGTTATTAATAATACCAGTATAAATGATAAAAAAAACTTTGTCTAATTTTTGTCACACAATAGTAATAATCTTTTTTACAGTAATATTTCTACTAACAGATTGTATGTGTATATATATATATATATATATATATATATATATATTTATTTATATATATTTAGGCAATTTATGGGTTATACACAATGTCCCTTAGGAGATATATCTCTTTAAACTAAAGGCAGATTCCAAACACCTGAATGGAACAAAATAGGTTTTGTTTTATTGGACATAAAAAGCGGAAAAAAAGTTTCTATAAGAATCAGAAATAGAAAGTAAAATTACAGAAAAACCTGAAGAAAAATTGAGCAGTCACCCGTTTTCAAGACAGACACAATACTTAAATGCAGGAGCATTAGATCTAATCACTGTTTGCAAGCAAGCTTTTCTATACTTCTTAGCACACAAAGCATTCTTTTTTTTCTATTGTGGCTCCAGTTGCTATTTCAGAAACAGAAAAAAAATCAATAAGCCTTTACACCTTTCCGTCTTTTGCCCCAAAAGGTGTTTTTTTTTTTTTGGGTAGTGGTTTCTCATACATAAGCTGTAGCGTCAAATCCTTGACATCATTCCTGTTCTGTATTGATCACATCTTCTATTCTGCCAAAGGACAAATAGAAATCATTTATCTGTCTACAGTGCAAAACTGCAAAAAGACAAAAGGATCTGTCAGACTTCCACAACAATCAGCAGCTGAAGGTATTAGCAAGAGGCCAAGTTCAAAGGGTAAGGTTCAAACAGGTTGTCATCAGTTTCTCACAGCTCTCCAAGTATGGCAAAACAGCTGGTTCTTATTAGCTAACTAAAGTTCTTTGTAATAAGAGAAGACTGGACCAGATAGTGGTACAAATTTTAATCAGAATGCACAAATCCAATATAATGAAAGCAAATAAAACACCTGTGTCTGCTAAATGCGTTGTTTTCCTAACTGGCTACTAAACTGTTATCTGTATGATGATCCATGACAGCAGCTTAAGGGGAAAGGCTATCTGCTGCCAAAGTCACATTTAAATTTCATTACAAGCGTAGCGTTTTGGAAAAAAAATTATATTATTGCCGTAGCAGAGTTTTAGGTGCATAATGTGATTCAGTTAAAATATAGTTAGTTAAAATAGCAATCATTTCAAGTGTTGTTATATTTTTAAATTAACCTTTAAAATAAATTGCAATATATTTCATTTTGTTAACAAATTGTATTAAAATCCATGTTTTAAGTTCTCTTGTAAGTGGTGACCGTGCAAGGACCCATTTAGATGTTTGTGCAATGACAGCTAACACACAAACAATGCATTGCATTGGCATTTGTTTTGAATGGCCCAATGTACCTCAGTAGTAGGGTGCTGCAACACATGGGCTGGGTTTTGTTCTTTCTTTTAGCACATTACTATGCATTGGCAGCACATTACTTTTAATGGCCTCCCTAATGCAAAGTGTAACAAGTCAAACAGCTTTAAATGGGCCTGGGAACAGAAGTTTCTACTTTTAGCTATATTTTTGTTTTCAGGTCATCTCTGATATACAGTACAAAGTTTTTAAATCACTTTCCTGAAAAAAAAAAAACTTGCAGCATGTGAAGTGTCACATAATGCCAATATAAACAGACAAACTGCTCAAGTAGCCTAGTAAGTTTGTAAGCAGATCAGATCCAAACCGCAAACTGCTTTATTATAAATGTAAAATATTTTTTTTATAAACTTTTTTAATATTTTTTTTTTTTTTTACAACAGTAAAGACTGAAGGTGAAACCCACAGCCTCCTGGGATTCATACATCATGTACTGTATTCCAGGAGGCTGTGGACAGCTCCTTCTGTGCATATCTAACATCAGGCATGCATCATAGGGACTTTTCCAGTATTTAAAAAAAAGGGGTGAATCTCAGGCATACGCAGTGAGATTGGCAATTTTTTTTTACATTTTCAAGAAGACACGTAACCCAATCTCATTCCTGCGCAGTGCGAGATCAGGTGATGTGGGAAGCACCTAGAAGAGTGAAGAAAGAAGATGGCTGCACCCACGGTTTGTCTGCACCAGTTTGCAGAGGGGTTGAGGGATTTTAGTCAGTAAAGGTAAGTTTTTTTGCTTTGTTTTTTGCTGGACATCCCATATTAAATAGCTTTGTAAACCAAGAGAAACAGGAAACAGTTTTAATTCTTGTAAATATATGCATACAGAAATATTTCATTGGCAAGAATCTTGCAGTTCATAAAGCACAATTGCCTATAATCTTAATCTGCATGCAATCATTCAAGAGTGTAATGAACCAACATTTCTCATACTAAGTTGCAACAAAGGATTAAAAAGGCACATATAGTACTAAAAAAAGGCATGACAATTACCAATGACAACATTCTAAATATTGCTAGGGTTTACATGTAATTTAAGTAAATCAACACCTTAATATTTGTTGAAACCGTTATTTTTATCAATAGAACAATATATTAGAAGTTAATATAAGCAAATTTTAACTAATATAAACCAAAACGAAAGCAAACATACAAGTATACCAAATATTTTATGGAAAACATTTTTCAAAATTATATTATATTCTTTAAATATCTTTCTGAAAGATTTTGTGTTATATTTTCTGTAGTTAAGCTTTTACAGAAATTCTGTGATCATCTTAAACAGCAGTCACTCCCTATCTTATAAATATGAAATAGACTTGAACGGAGAAGTGACATTTTCAAACTAACAACAACTGCAAAGATTGAATTCTTCACAAGCTAGTATTAAATATTTTGCAATGTCTTCTTAACCTGGGATTAAATTGACAAAAAACACATTTATACTTGGTTCTATACATATTTATTCCCATGAATGAGCCCTTTCTTTCCACAGATCATGCCTATATTGCAGTGTAAAAACATTTGTATCTGCATCTATACAAAAATCAGGCACAGAATCTCACTGATTAATTCAATCCAGAAAATAAAATATACATATATTTGCCAATGACACAAACAAGGTCATAAGGAACCCTGATGCTCCAAAGAGTACATCAGGGATACAAGCCCATTTCACAAGACTATTGTTGTACGTATCCTCCTGTGCAACCAACTTCATTTCCACTTCAATTTTATCAACCTTCCGCTCGAGACTCAAGGAGATTGGAAACAAGCACTGACATGAATTAGTCCTGAGATTGACTGATATAGCTTAACCCGGGGAATTATGGGTAGAACATTTACTAGCTTTTCTATTTTTTTCAAAGATCTATTCTTTGTCAGTCACCTGTCAGGATGTTACCAATCCAGTTCACGATGACAGAAAGAAAGAAGGTATTTTGATGGAGTAAATTGCCACATGTTCAGAAGTGTGGTTCATCAAAATTGCCAAGGATGTCAATAAAAGAAGAAAGAATAAAAAAGTTTTGACTGAAAATAGGATTTCAAGTAGAACCAGCTTAAAATATAAACAGCTGAGGAAAATGTACTGAAGTTTTTATGTATTAAGCAAAAACTAACATGTTGATGATTATATTTTTTTTTTAGCATCATTAATCACTTATATCCATCAATGTGTGCAGACCTTACTGTAATCTCCTGTCCTTAATCGCCCAAACACTTTTGCTGTAAATGGAAAAATAACTTTTGCAATAAATGTAGAAATCATGTAAACAAAATAAATCAAGTTGCAGGTTTAAAATGTTGCTCCCATGTTTATTGTTTTTAGGCATTAATGTTTTGTTTAGAAATGTATTTGTTTTGCCATAAGGTGTCATATACTGTGTTTACCCGAAAATAAGACACCCCCCGAAAGTAAGCCCTAGCAGGATTTTTGGCTGTTTTCCAGCAAGCTCGAAATATAAGCCCTCCCCCGAAAGTAAGCCCTAGCTTTATACCGTAGAATATCTTCAGCACATACTGTACATAGTGGTGGGGGAGGAAGTAAAGGACATCACAGACTGTCACACGAGTGCAGGACTGTCACAACATCACTACCCCGTACGTACGAGTATTCCAGGCTCACACAATCCATCACTTCTCCGGGGGCAGAGCTGATGATTGTAGAGAGAGATGTGAAGGGAGGGCACACTGAGCCTGTCACATCTCTCCTTCTCAAATGATCGTGGTGGGGGGAGGAGAAAAGAGAGGACGCTGAGGATGCCACACCTCTCCTCCAGTGCAGTGCAGAACTGATTCTGCTGGGGGAAGTGAAGGGAGAACAGCGTGGATAAGGCTGTCCCATCTCTCTTCCAGAGCACGGTGATGCAGGACTGATTGGTGAGGGGGGGGAGGGTAGAAGAGGGAGGACACAGCACACAGCCTACTTACAGAGTTACCATGATGTCACAGAATGTGATAACGTTTGAAATAAATGTTAATTTTTTTGCGGTTTGTTGTTCTTCTCAAAATATAAGCCCTACCTGAAAATAAGCCCTAGGGCATTTCTTGGAGAAAAAAATAATATAAGACCGTGTCTTATTTTCGGGGAAACATGGTAATAGATCAGGCAAAAAAAAAAAACTTTTTTTATGCAGTGCTGAGTTGTTTTATAGTAGTTTTGTGTTCAAATAAGAAGAGAGATGGGGACCTGATAGAATCAACAAAGTTTATATTGGGGGGAGATGCAAAATTTTAGTAGGGTCACTGGTTAATGAACCACCAATAACCTGTAACCTAACAAGCATGAAAGACCTGACAGGCTGTTTTAGTTGGTTAGCCAACAGTGTATGTAGATATATTTTTTGTCCACCTTAGGTATTTCTCTGACACTGAGGCTATGGTTATGCTCCATCTTTCTGGAGATGCTTTGTGTTGTGCATGCAAGTTTGAATATTAAGTTTCAAGTTAGTTAACTTTCTTTATCCTTTGTTTCTTAAGTTGTGATGCTATCTGGATTATTTTGTCTCTGAGAACCGCCTTGTGTACGAATCACAGCATCTCCAGGGAAACTTTATTTTTATCAGTCAAATCAAAATACTCAGTGAGAGGATCTTTGTCTTTCCGATGATCCCCTGGGTTAGTCAGTAAGGATTCATCAATGTCAAATATTAGGGAGACAATAGTAACTTTTGCATCAAAAAGTTTACCCACCAGAATTAAAAATCTGCCTTCAGGGTCCACAATTCCATGGTCCAAGGAAAATGGTGTAGTCTTACAGAATCCCACGCTTCTTAATCGTTGCATTGGGTAAGTACACCATTATGAGGCATTAAAGTATTTAGGGCAGGATGTTACAGAAAAATATGTTTTTTGTAGACCTAATTCATCTACTTTACCTATCTTTAAGTAAAGATAATGAAACACTCTCAATATTTTGATGGATGAATTTGACATTTATACATTAGGGATAGAACAGACACTGTCATGTAGATAGAACAAACATGGCTAAAATGGCTTTCTTGACAATAAAAACATCAAAAATCTCCACAGCATACTGTGCTAGGAGAGATGGGAAGTTCTGTGCAATAATGGGTAGGACTGATATAGAAATAAACAAGAAAGAGAAAATTAAGAACAAAGAGGGAACCAAAAGATGAATGCAGGGAAAACTCATGAAGGGCAATGAGATGGGCCTAAACCCACAAACTGAACTGCAGAGGAGCTTGCCCCAGGTAACCTAAATACAGAGAAGTCCTCTGAGGTACTTAGTTGGAGTGCACAGTGCTTGCCACTTAGCAAGAAGGGCATTGTAAATGAAATGAAGGTACATTATACAATACATTGTATAGCGAACGGTAAACTAAGCAGATTAAATTATCTAAAATGAGATCCGCATAAAGTTGGTACTTCTTTGTCTGAAACAAAACACATTAACAATTTTTGATAATACAATAGAAGAACCAGTAGCATAATTGGGAAACACCCAGGTAGAGGTATGAAACAAGGCACCCATAATATCTGTTTCTGGGTGGTTGCGTGAGGACTTGATTTCTCTTTGGGATGAGGTGGGGCTAGATCCTTGATGGTTGTCATCAGACGATGGGCAGGCCCACTGTAGAGAAACAGGACTTAGCTTCCTCTGGTGTAGTAATAATGCAAAATTTCCCTTTCTATTGGAATAGCAACTTAAAGGGGGTGTCCCCAGTGATATACTGTGTTCTTGGAGGATTTTAGATATGGTTTAAATTCACACTGTATGGTGGCTGGGGTGATATTAGCAAATAACTGGTGGACATGTCCCTGGAATTGCAGGGAGTCTTTGGAAGGTTTGAAAATAATGTAAGGCCACTACAATATCACCTGGTGGGCCTTCTGGTCTGGGTTTTGCCAGGGTGTGATAAAATCCTGTTGAACTCAAATTTTTCTATAGGAATATCTAGACAGAGTTCTTGAAAAAGGGCGGTCACTGTTGAATGCAGATCTATAATTGATTCTGGTAATGTAAGTACTCACAGACTGGCACAACAATTTTGAATTTTTCACTTTCTTATGATATAAGGCATGGACATCAGACCTTAGTAATTCTAGGTCAGATTCATGACCCTTCAACATGGTGGTGGCATCGTCCATACAGCCTTCAAGTTGTACTGTACAGGTTCCCAGTTTTTGAAGTTCCCACGTAAAAGGCCCTGTAATGCATTTAGCCATGGCATCCAATGCACAGTGAAGTATTTGTTAAAATCGTTCCATCATATCTTTGGAATGCGGGGTGGTGGCCGAGAACAGGTGAGCAGGTGAGCTACGGAGTGATCTATTGGATTCACTAGGTAGATCACTGCCTGGTCAGTGTGTTTCTGGGATAGCCACCGCCATCTTGCATTTCACCCAGGCTAAGGCCTCCTTTTCAACTTGCTTAGATTGTCTGCATTTGTAGCTCGAGAACATGCCCAAATGTCATTCAGGCGGTACCAGGAGTGTCCTGAGGATCTCTTTCAGCCTCTGAGCTCAGTACCTATCATCCGTTATTGTATTTATGTCCTCCCCTCACTCCCCTAAGAATTGTCCATCAGCCGGTCTCGCGCCAGTTCAAGACTGGTCTGCCAGTCGGTCCCCTGCATGTGATTTGTCATGCTGCTGCATCAAAAATCTCAGGCACAATTTTTAAGCAGCCCAAAAAAACGGGGCAGTAAGCAAGTCAGTCCCCTGTCAATACCAGGTCCAATGGAACCTGGCTGGCCAGAAGAGAAGAATCTCACTGAGTGTGAAGCCTTCCCCCTTCCTGGCTGTACCAGGTCCCTTGCTGCCCATAACAGAGGGGAGAGGGGCATGGTTGGGAAAAAAAGTATCAGGAATTGGGGGGGGCGGGGGGTCTCTCGTGTGTAATGCAAAAAATCCAGTAAAATCTCAAACTAGTTGCTTTTAATTACAAAAACACCTACAAATAAAGTGCAATATCAAAATTAAACATGACAAAACACACATTAAAAACATTTAGGGTAATGTGTAATTTTAGTGCAGCCCATGCCAGAAAACCAATATCAAGCAACATCATTGGAGATGGCATAAATTGCGGATTCTGTAGAACAATTTATGAGTTGTGACCCAAAGAGGAACAAACTATAAGTATCATTATATATATATAGGTATCACCCTATATATTTTTAAGACACAACTGTGCCATAGTAGTAAATAATATATTTCTACCATGTGAACATTGCATGGGCCTTCAAGGATATCTAGACCCAGTAAAATAGAAGCAATGTCACTAGACATATTGGGCCTTTTTTTTAAAGCTGTTCAAGAGAAGATACACTTTCATCAGTGTACCTGGGTGATCCGGCAAAAGTGGAATACATTTGGTCCAGGATTGAAAACATTTGTGAAGAAATAGCAAATGACGTTTAAAAAATCAAATCCAGGTTTGCTGGATCATCCAGATTCACTGATGATCTTTTTCAGGCTTGAGGAGCTTTTATAAATAAAGCACAAGTTTCCCTTCTACATTGTCCTGGTGACCAGAGTTGCAATGTGATGTGATATTCAAGATAAAACAGGAATATAGGAGAAATTGTTGCATTGGGAACATGTGTTCCAGGGACACAAAGGGGAATCCTGGGAGGATTGCATCTCACTTTAAAAGGTACATAGGAAATGTTTCAGCCAGGCATTTTTTTCTTCAGCAGGATTCTGCATTTTCTGGAAACGCATTTGCCAAAATTCAGGTTCAAAGTCAACAAAAAAAAAAAAAAAATTGGTTTGTTTTTGCTGTAGAAAATCCATAATGGTCTGTATTTCCATGGTATCATGTATGCACCTTGTATGAAATATATTTTCTTTCATTTAAATTTTAAAATATAAAGTTACAATTCACCCAAACTCATTATAGATTGCTTTTAAAGATGACATTGTGGAGATTTTAGAATCAAATATTTCAATTACTTCAATATCTGTGAGATTTAATTGTTTCTAGTAACTGATATATAGGAAGCCAAAGCGATACATTATGGTGATTTTGTATTATTTTATTATTTAAAATGCAGAATTATGGGTAAATTTGGATTAGGAATTTAATGAATATAGGTTGCGCATAAGACTGTAATGCTGTTTACAAAGATGATGCTGAGAGAAGATTTATGGATTTATATTGAATTGTGGAAAATTAAAAAACGCATTTAAGAACAGAATGAGAATTGTTTGTCCAAGTTTATTGCAGATTATGTGAAACGAGCACAGAAAAAGCCTTTAAAAGCTCTAATGCATTTCCTGGGATGAATGGCTACTTAAAGACTGATATAGTAAATTTACATGAAATAAAATATGTCGCCTTACCTTTTTTTTCATCAATTAGTTTGTCTGTCAGATGCTATTTCATGTACTTCAATAGAGCAAATGAATTCATATTGTGAAATAAGCTAAGCCTTTTATATAAAGAAAAAAAAATTTTTTTACATTTTTTTAACACTATTTTTTATTTTGAAAGGGAGACCCTTTCCCTTCACGACAATAAAGACTGGATGGGAGGCACACAGCTTCCTGGGATACCTACATCACCTATCCCAGAAGGCTGAGGTCTGCTTCCTCTGCGCATGCATAATCTTTCCTCTAATGCAATGTACCTCCAATGTAAAAAAAAGTGCTGATCCCATGTATACGCAGTGATACCATAACATTTTTTTTTTTTTTGCATTTTCCTGAAAGAATGTTCGAGGAATGTCAGATTTACTACTTTATAATTAGAGCCTTTTGTAAAGGTCCAATTTTATCTGGAAATATAAAATTATATATGAATTTCTTTTTATAATATAATTATGATTGAATGTTTAGGCCTAAAAGAGTTATTCAATAAATTTAGGAACCCTTTATACGTCTTAAAAACATTGTAAATATATTGTATAGAAATTCCTGCTCAATTAGTCAAGTGAGTTGAAGGTTCAGTGTTAGGAAAATAGTAAGAGATTTATTCTTCTCCAGATGGGAGTGTACATGTGCGATTTCAGTCCATTCTCATGTCATCGAGGCTTAAGTGAAGGATCAGCCAAGGTAAATATACTGTAGTAAAAACATCAACTGAGAAATACATTTCACAGGATAAATGGTTCAGAATGGTGCAAAAACCTTGAGGTAAAATGTTTCAGTACAATACACCATAACCTAAATAGTAAAATCATCATCATTACAAATTGGACAAGGCAGTTTTCACAGTTTTTATTTAAATGTTGTGCAATAAATTCCTTACTTGTTTGCCAAATTTAACATACATCTATGTGAATGAATTATAAAATAGATATTAATATAAGAATTTTCATTGGTGCTTTAGAAAGCTCATTCTCTCATGTTGACATGAATTGTTACCATTATGATTTTATGTGACAGACATTTGCCAAAATATTTTAGGTTAAATGTTCTGCTATAATATTATTAATACATTTAATAGGCAGTGGAATATAACTATTGCTAATTAATTCATTTGGTATTAATAGCACGTTTATATAAATTAAATGCCATATTCCATTATATATGAGTAAGCTTTAAAACTCCAAGATTATAATCATAGACATACAGCTACTGTAATAGCCAAGAAATGAGATAGTCAACCTAAATCAGTAGCCTTTATTAAAATGGTGCTTCAAATTTGCCTGTCTCTATGTAGTAATTTTAGCTAGAAATAAATTTACCTACTGCCATATACCATAGAATAATGTATCTTAGCTTTCTTTAATTATTATTTCAAGATACAGCTGAAAAGAACACACAGTAGCTGAAAAATGGAATTCATAAAAATGGAAATATTGTTCAATGGTTACCCTTTATACATTTAAATTACAAATAAAAAGAACAGCTTTACAGGTGTCAAACATGTTACTGATTTTTAAAAGAACACTCCACTTTGAGAAAATATAATTGTGATGTGATACAATAGCTGGGATGTAAAATATTTAAAAAAGATCTTTCTATTATACTGTACACACTTTTTCCAAAGATTGTTAAAAAATAAATAATATATAAATATTTGCAATATGGTTTACTAGAGGCATTGTGCCGGATTATTTTAATAAAGCTTGCCAAGGCTGGAGAGGATATACTATCACGAGTTAACCTGGCAGAACCAGCAAACCTGGAATGGATTTCTTAAAATCATTTGCAATGAGATGACAAATGTTTTCAATCCTGTACCAGATCTATTCCAGGTTCACCCATGATAGTCTATCCTCACAAGTCTTGGACAGCTTTAATAAACCAGGCCCATTATGTACAGAGATATATCTCATTTCCTGATTGTGAAAACATATATAATAAAAATCATATAACCTAACTGGCTTTCTGCTTTTCCAAGAAATCTGAACTGAGCTACACCTTTAGAGAACATAGACTTTAGAGAATCATAGGAGAACTTACCCAACAAACCTGCAATAGATTTTTGCTAAATAATAAATAATGCACGTGCATTATGGCAAGGTATTTGTTTAATGGATCCCAAAAAAAGCAATTTTGTAAAAAAAAAAAAAGTATAATCTGACAAAAAATGTAATATTTTTGCACAGTATAAAGGACATATGGTACATACAGATTGTTTTTCCTCCTGTAGAGTTACACTTTATTATGCTTTTACCTAAAAATTTATGCTTTTACCTAAAAAGGTAAAGTACATAAAACATTTTTGTGTATGTAGGTCTTGAGTTGCTGATATAAGCCAACAGGGGATATTATACTGCAGGTTATGTTTTCAAGAATAGTCAGAAAATTTCATTAGATATACTATTCAATTAGCATTGAAAGCTTGAAATCCAGTCTTATTCACTCAGCCAAGATATCAAATGAATGCCAGCAATCAATTCAGCCTGTCACCTCTAATCAATAGCTAACATATCCAAACTCTCTAACACTCATGCTGCACAAAAGGGAACATGAACTACGCTGTCCGCTGTAGCCTATATCCAGTTTGCAGGAACATTGATATAGTAATGTTCAACACTTTTAATTTAAAAAGTACAAAAACTTGTAACTAGATCTGTTTACCCATGTGGGCAAAAAAAACAAACAAATTATTTGGGTAATAATAGTACTTGTATTTTTGAAACCTCCTCACCCTACACAAACACAAGTGCATCTGCCTCTCCTACAAATCTGTATTTCTATGCATCCTGTTCAAACCTCCACCCACAACATCATTTTTTTCAAGCAAACCAAACTGCATGTTTAAAGCTGAAATATTTTAAGTCTTTTAGATAAAAGCAAATAATACCTGACATATACAAAAAATATTTTTTGTATAATTATTGTACAACAGAAAAGAGGCTGAATTATGAGTGAGAATGAGAATACAATTTGTAAATATATATACTTTAATTTGCCAATTTAGTGAAAACCAAATTTTGTGTGCCTATTTGATCTGCCATTGATTTGGTAATTGAAGTAATCATATACACAATTTATTATGTGAACATTTTAAACTCTAGTAACTCAGCCTTAGTTAGTTGTTTAAAGTTTTAACAGCTACAGTTCTAAATCCCACATATATGTTGTTCCAATTGCATTAAATGTTTTTAACCAATAACCACCATATTGAAATGAATACTGCGAAAACAGAACTGTTTTTCCTGACCCATCGTTTCTTTATATGTGGTACCATACTAATTGTATTGTAGAATTGATCTGAACATCTGTAGTGCCACCCAGTATCTTTTACCTGGTGCTGTTTTGTACATAAACACAATTTTAAAACATGGTATATTTGGTATTGATTTACTAAGTACAGTCTTTTCTTTTACATTTTACCCAAAAAGTAAATCATATTGTGTTTTTTTTTTTGCACTACAAAACATTTTTATGTATTTTTACAAAAAATATAGGTTTTATAAAGTATATACAAATATTGCACAACATAAACATTTACAAGTGCCACTTTTGTATTCTGAACTCTGCTTTCAGAAAATATACAATGTGTTTGTGTGTGTAAAGGGGGTGGGGGTTAGGGGTTACATAATTTTAAGGCCTAAAAAAGAGGCACATTTTTACCAAAAATGGTTAGGTTGTAAAAGTAATAAAATATATTGGAACTATGTTTTTATAACTATTTCCAATGCTTTTACCAAATCAGTGGTAATAACAGATTGGACAATGTTTTTCCCTACATATAGTTTATGTTTATATATTTGAAAAGCTAATAATGCAATGTCAGAAAAACCATAGATTCCTAATAGTGAAAATTATAAACAATATTTGATTTTCATTATGAACCTTTGAAAAACAACACGGGCAGGCTGATTCTTTGATAGAAAGAGGGAGTAGGTAATAGTTAGAACCCCTATTGGCATATATTTGCTTGTCTGTGTCCTGCTGGGAAAATTTCCTTTATTTCCTGTTCCGAACATACATCAAGAAATGGATATAATTTCTTACAAAATGGAGTGGAATTCTGATCTTAAATGTCCTCTCTGGGGTATTTTTCCTTACTCATCGCTCTAGTGCCAACTCTAAAATGTGTTTTTTTTTTTTGTTCTGGCTTACTGGTAATAGTTACCAGAGATCACTACAAAGGGGATGCTCGGTTTTTCCTAGTGATAGATGTGTTTTCTGCTTTTGTTATGCAGTGGTGTGGTAAAAAAACTAAATGACTGTGGGAGATTGACACTTTAGAATGTATAGAAAACAGGCTGAAAAAAATCATATTAGAAAAGATAAATAAATAAGTGCAAGGGGATAAGTGAGCAAAAAGGTAGAAGGCTGTAGAAGCTAGGGAAGGGTAGGGTGATTTAGTAAAGGCCAAAGTTCCTAAAAAAAATAGCTTCATGTGTAAGGGAGAAATAATAATAATGCCCATTGAGAAACAGATTTGCAAAAATAATATATTGGATACGTTAGCATGTCTCTAGTCTGCTAATGACAACAGTTTAGTAAGTGTATTCATGTAGGACATAGCCAGTAATAACACAATTCAATAAAAGAAAACTGTGCAATTCCTTAGTCTCTTTTCAAGTTTTACAAGTTGACAAATCAAAGTAAGTCTTGAAATATGTCAGAATCTTTAAACCTCTTTTTTACTGATCAGAAAATCAATGTTACCCAGGGAGAATCATTTTTTTTGGTAAGAAAGGAAGAATTGCTCTAACCCAAGGGTGCCCAACCTATGGCCCGTGGAGCAACCAGATCCAGCCCTCTCCTCATTCCCTCTCTGCTCTCTCTGCTCATGTCTTGTGGGGGATGGGGTGCACACATCTCCTTTGTTTCTCTATGAGCTTGTGCTACCAGGAGAGGGAGCTTCCTGAGCATGCCCAGTGTTATCTCAATGAGAGTGGGCATGTACCATAGACCTGGCAATCAGCTGTGTCTACTCCCCGCCCACTTTGTTCTGTGGGATAATCACAGTGGAATGGGAGCTGTGTCTGTGCCCATGCAGCTGTCAATTTCCATGTGTATAAACCTTCATAACTTCTTCAGAGCAACACCCTGGACCTGGTCTTGTCATTTTCCTTCCTGGACGGAGTGTCCCCCAAAAAGTGAGTGGACATCTGGTCTACAAGAAAGTGGCCAATGAGATCAGATTTTCAATTCCCTTGTGGACTAACAGTCTACCCCCTTTTTTGAACATTAAAAAAAAAGAGCACCACAAATAATGTGAGAATAGGGGAACATCAACATAACTTCTTAAATTTTAATGTGGCAAATAAAACTGATAACTTCACTGTAAACAAACTGTAAGGTACCAAAACTGATCTCTATGTTTAGTCCATGTTCTCTTTACAATCTTTGCAAATGACAAAAAGCTAAGATTAAATTTGTGTCTGATAGTCTTGTGGTCCCAAAAAGCCACATATTTCCACAATTGGTGACTAATAAATAACCTCTCCTGTCCATATTGCGGAGCTGGAGTGTCAATAGATAAAAAAAACAGAACAACTGTTACAATATATTTTACTATTAGAACATATTCATAGTTTCTAGCTGAGCCACATCCCTGTTTACATCAAACCATCAAAGACGGAAAAAAAAAAAAACAAATTATAAAACCAGTATCATTTTATTAAACAACCATTAAAAAGTTCACTGACACATGGATATACAAATAATAATGCATTTTGACATGAACATCTTCATCATTGTTCCAACTACCCCCAATTATATAATACAAAGTATTGTTTTAGTTTAAAACAGCTTTGCATTACACAGCTGTTAGTTGCACAGCTTTCCATACAGTAATGACAATCAAATCAAAGTGTTTTGTACATAATACTTCATCAGGAGGTACATGAGGTGGTAATGTTAAAGTATAATATGATCTTCATTCAGTGCAAGACTTTACCATACAAAGGTGTATCTGCACCCATGTTAGTTTGTATATATATTGGATATGAAAGAGGTGTTCACTTGACAACTGCAGCTGGAAACCAGTAATTTGTCTTATAGGCAGTGCACACAAGCACAAGTTCCAGCTTTTGAGGCATTTCAGTTACTGTATTGAATGGATATAGACCACTAGAGCTAGCAAAATCATCAGGTTAGATAACCCTGGTTTATAACTATCAGGAAAATGTTGGAAAATAACAATTTAAAACCTAAATATATCTTATAAATAATATTTCCAATAAAGGATTTGCTCCATCAACCCAGCTTAAGTTTATTTCCCAAGAACAGCTTTGCGGCACTTCCTAGGCAGTTTACAGCACCACCATGAAAAAAAAAACATCAATACAATATTACTTCATTAAAAAAAGAGTTGGTTAACTGGGGAAAAAGGATATGCATTCTGTTCTTAAAACAATATTGACTGGGCTCTTCCTTACCTATCTGCAATTGACAATAGATGCTAGTTACACAGGAATGCACACTCTACTTGAGTGGCTTCCAATTTTTACAATGACATGTACATACACAGATACAGAAACATACAGATCTGTGCAAATCATCAGCAGTTGGTATGATTTTATGTTTGTGCTAACACACTATTACATATTCATTTTACCAATATTTTGCCATCAAATATCAAACATGGTGTACATTAGATAGATAGATAGATAGATAGATAGATAGATAGATAGATAGATAGATAGATAGATAGATATTGGTCTGCAGTTGAATATAAAGTGTTAAATCAGGGTAAATGACATACTATTGTTATTTCACTTTTTCTTTTTAGCTTTTGTTCAGCATGTACAAAAGCTGTTTGCCGACAGAAATAAATTCCAATCCTCTACAAATGACACTGTACATAAATATTCAGTAAATTAGCAGCATACTTTTATAGATGTATCAGTCATTGCAGGCAAGCAATGACAGGCAATGTTGTAGTTGAAATATTAATGCTGACAAATTAATGATTTCTGAGTAAATGATGTCATTTTTGCACTGTTTCATTAAAATTTACTCACTTTTGGTGCCAGCATCATTCCATTGCCTAAAAAATTAAAACTATATATTTTTTTACATTAGTACTTGCACAAAGACTGAACTTTGAACATGCAGCAATTTTCATTCATTTGAAGAAGAAACTTTTGCGTTACCATTTTTTTTAATTGCATAAGATGCAGGAACTGTAAATACTATAATAAAAAGTATTGTTTAATCAGAGCTGTTGGAATCATGGTTTAACAGAACATAAAATTTAGTTAAAGCTGAACTCTGGGCAGATAAATATCAATCCAGTTGTGTAATAGTTTACATTTTTCAATATATAGCTTGTATAAGTACACAAACATTTCCTTTATATAGGCTTCCTACAATCTCCTGCACAGCAGATACCTAAACCAATCATGCCATTTAATGTACTGTATTATCTCTTTGTCCCAACATAACTGTGATCTGTCCTGCTTTCTTTACTAGGTCTGTCCCATTTTTAAAATATTTTGTCCCTTCAAAGACACAAACAGCCCAAACACTTACAAATTTTTGCAGTTGCTAAGAGTAATAATTTGTAAAGCACTGGAACTGATTTGTTAATGCTTACTAAGGATGGAGAACATACAATTTCATCAGTCAAGTATAGTGATAACAGGGACTTTGTATTAGCAATAAACAACATACATTAAAAATTATTAATATTTTATTTATCATATCATAATTTATATTTTTTGTGGCAAACAAATTTACTATATAACCAAAACTTTGTAAAACTCCAATAAGAGTATCAATTACAATAATGCCCGAAAAAGGTGCTAAACAAAGTACTTCTAATAGAACAGAAGAAGAATATGTCAACTGTCTACCAAAAAAGTCCAATAAAGATATCTAAGACAATACTTGCATTATCCTGACACATTTTGTAATTAAATAGCCTTGCTCAGGGGTAACTGAGGCTTGTGAAACAAACTAAGTAATGAAATAATGCGTATCAGTACTTACAAAATAAGGGTTGTATTTAGTTTTTAGAATAACAGAAAAGTACCGTAGAAGTTCAGTGTAAATCACAACAATACAAGGAGTTGTGTGTCTTAAATAATCTAAGCATAACACCGAATAGTGTATTGGTAGTTGTTAAAAGGTTAGAGAGAATGTCTTTAAAACTGCATGTGGTGCAAAAGACTTTAAGTACATGGGTAAAACAGGAGAAAAAAATATATTACTCACATGTCCGGATAATTACAGGGAACTTGTTTAGACCCAAAAAAGGGTCAGGGGTTTCCTATATAAAAAGTAGGTTGATAAAAAATGTTTGTTTTGGGATGGTTGATGGATTATTTGTGGATAACCAGGTTTAAATAACTGGTGACTCTAAAGAAAACATATTTTCAAAAAATTGTTACAATAATCCAAAATGTATTGATAAACAGAGATAAGTGGGGTCTAAAGTACATTATAGTAATAATCAAAAAATATTTACCAAAAATGATGATTTGTATTAGAGGGAACTGTATAGCTAGATAATGAAAGAAAAACAAACAAAATAGGTGAATAAAAGTCCTATTAGTTGTCTGGGGTGTGTGACTGCTCTAGGGGTTTGCAAATAAACTCATCAAGGTGTAGTGGCAAATAAAAGTGATTATCAGCATAAATGTATTTGTTTCCAATAAGAGGTAATTTTGCAAGATGTCCACAATATGCAAGAGAATGCTAAATCTGTCTGAAAAAAGCTAACCTCAATCCACAACCTTCTCCTATCTAAATATTCTGAACTTTTTGGAAATCACTGGAACTCTGCTTTCCTCCTCAGACTCTGCCTCTGCTGTTGCACCCCAACCCCACCCCAACCCCTCAGGGTTGCTCATGTCCCCAGCCCTCCTGGCCCATTTTTCCCTATTTCTGGACAACTTTCCCTCTTGGCTCCCACATATTCTCTCCCATGACCTGCCCATCCTCATCCTTGGTGACTCTATTGTTGCAGTGGATGACCCCAACTATCCTTCCTTGGTCAACTGCTCTCCATTACTTCCTCCTTTGGACTCACACAGAACATAAACGGCCTCACACACATCGCTGGACACACATTAGATCTCATCAGAGTTAACCCACAAGGCAACATTTTCCTCCTCCTTCTCCTAGATCTTTCCTCTGCTTTTGTCACGGTCCCTTCCGTGACAGAAGTTTGAGGATCTGTCAGACTAGCTGCATGTGTGATTATCTGACAGCCTCTTTGGTTTTACTTGTTGCTGTGTTGTTGTTTGTAATGACCACTCCCCTTGTATCAGGTGCAGCTGGGGCTCATTACTGCTCTTCCATTTAGTCTGGCCTCACACTTCATGCTGTGCGGTTAATATTCACTACTGGGGTGTGAATAGCTGGAGTGTCCTGCCATTCTGAGTTCCTGTTGATTTCTGCCTATAAGATAAGTTGCTGTTCTTTTGGTGTATTGGTGTTTTGTTTAGGTATTTGTTGTTTTCTAGGCCTCAGGGAGACACTGGGTCCTTCATAGGAGAAGGGACCAGCAGTCTCAATCCAGACCCTACTGCTAGGGCTGTGCAGGGCTAGCAGGGCCTAGGTTCCTGGGTATGAGTATCCCTACCTTCAGGGGATGCTCATATGGTTAGGAGTCAGGGCTGTATTAGGGTTTTGCAAGGGGTGACCATTCCCTTTTCCCTAGGTATTTGAGGCCTAGTAGTTTATACACCTTCCTGTTACCCTCCCCTCCCTGTCATTCGTGACAGCTTTTGACATTGTTGATCACACCCATTCTAATCCAAATAATGAATTGTGCAGTGACAATACACTGTCTTGATTTCTATCTGTCTACCCACTCCTTTCTAGTTTCTTTTATTAATAATTCCTCAGGCACCTCATCATGGATGGTCCTACTACTTTCACTTGCACAACATCTCTAAAATCTTCCCCTACCTGCCCCAGAGACCCCCAGACTACTTGTACTCGCTTTTATCACCTCTCGTCTGGACATATTATACACTTCTTTTTGGTATTCCATTAACTCAACTCTCTTCTCTACAATCTATCATGAATTCTGCAGCTAGACTTTTCATCCTTCCCACTACTCCTCTTCTGCTGCCACTCTTTGCAACTCTCCACATTGGCTTTCATTTCACCTTAGAATCAAATTCAAGCTTTGACTTCAAATCAGCTCCCTTTTACAGCTCCTGTCCCATTTACCTTTCTACCCTGAAAGAAAAACACTCCTCTAACCGCTCTCTTCACTCTTCCAATGACCTACTAATGACTTCCTCTCTCATAACTTTGACACATGCACAACTTCAATACTTTTCTATTGTAATATGTGTAATATGTTGGTTCTACATAAATATTGTTTATAAATGTTATTATTATTATTATTATTATTATTAATAATAATAATAATAATAATAATATGCACCAACTGTATTGTATCTGGTGACCCAAAGAGTTTTAGGTTGTGTGTTAAAATATAAAAATGAATTAGGTGAGATTATTTTCATCCACCTTATAAAGGGCTTTCTGCCTCATTAGGAGCTTTGCTTTATGACAGTGGTGCACAACCTTTTTTCATCCGGGGGCACTGTTGACATTGGGATAAAACTCGCAGGCCACAATGCAAATAAACATTAAAGATGTGTGTTTAAAACTAAAAAAGATTTAGTTTAAAATTGAAAACTTTAAATGCTTCTAGTTACCCTAACATACATTCACCAATTAAAAGTAATGACAAATCAAGAATCTCTGCAATGGATACTTCTTTGATCATCTTCAGGACCCTACATCTTCCCATTCCTGAGAAATTAGGATTCACAGAAGTTAAGTGTGACAGGGTAGGCTGGTATGATAGGTAAAGTTTTTGTGATGTGATGGTGCTGCAGCAATAAACTTTTAGGGGAAGTTAACCACAAGAGTCCCCCACTTATCATACATTTTATTATACCTACAGCTCCCCTTTCAGGAGAAATTGGGATTCAAAGAACATAAGCGGACATTTATATGTAACGGCACCATGATATGGTAGGAGTGATAAAATTTTAGTGGGGGGTGGGCAGTTAACCGAATCCCCCACTTATCCTACATTTCCCTTCCTCTACTGTTAAAGAGATATTGGGGTTCCCAGAAAGTAAGTGGCCAGCTATGTGTGACAGGATAGCACGGCATAGCAGTTATAGTTTTTCATATCTTGTGATGGCGTCGTAGCGTTTAAATTATGGGGGGAATTAGCCACAAGAGCCCTGCACTTGCAGTTACATTTCTCTTTTCCTACAGAGTAACTGGAATTCATAGAGAGTAAGGGGATAGCTATGTGTGACAGGGTAGGCATGATATGATGGGAATAACATTTTAATGGGGAAGGGGGGGCATAGGGAGTTTCCTACTGGCTCCCACATTTCCAGTTGCCAACATCCTTCTGTTCCAGAGAAATTGGGGTTCACAAAATGTAAGTGTTCAGCCATGTGTAACAGGCAGCTCGCCAGCAGCTCAGTCCCTTGCACTGCAATGTCTGCAGATTTGACTGCAGGCAGCAGTGAGTGGTACTGAGTGCCTCCCCCGAGCCAGGGTTCCATGGCATGAGGAAGGGGTAACTACATTGCAACCTTGCCACCAACCTGAATGCAGTCCTGAAGTTTGGTGAACTTAAAGGGGCACCACAGTGCATAGGCAATTGTCAGTACCCTAATGTTCATTGCCATAAAAGTGGCCCCCAGGGGGTCCACAACAAAACTGAATTATAGGACCCTGGTCTTGAAATTGCCTCCTTTATTGTGAAAATATCCCTGATTGTTGATAGGATTTTATGCTTGTGATATCTTGGCAAATTTGTAGCAGTGCTTAGAGTCCCCCGAGTACCCTGAATATTTCATATTTCTATGACAATCAGTGGAGGAGATATGAGGATTTATACATGGGGATAATGACAGAAGCATGGACACAGACAGAGCACTTCTGCTGCTGCTGCACGATTATCTCACAGTACAAGGTGGGTGGTGAGCAGCTCCCTCTCCTGGTAGCACGATTTCGATAGAGAGATACATAAGTGAACACTGTGCCTGTGAGGATTCTTACGCAAGACCTCGTGCAATACACCAGCAGAATATAGTTGGGCAAGCACTAGGGTTTTCAGCTGAACTTTTGTGTCACTGTCTGTATCTGTCTGTCATTTGCACCCCCTATTTATTGTACAGTGTTGTGTAAGATGTTGGCGCTACTGTGTTTCCCCGATGATAAGGCAGGGCCATCAAATAAGACAGCCCCCC
>NC_092858.1:104424987-104427015 GCF_032062135.1 Pyxicephalus adspersus
ATTCATGCGCCCCCCAATGACTGGTACGTGGGGCTGGGGACAGATTGCTAGTCAGGAACAGAGCTCTGGAAAATGGATTTTGGGAAAAGTGCTTTTAGGAAAAAAACATACCAATAAGCAAACACATTCACAGCCAGCACTTATTTCTATATATACAAAACCATTTTTTTTCTCATTGTGGCTAATACAATATTCTGTCTAATATTGTGACTGGTAACCCAGTAAAATCACAGCAATTATTACCAGGTATACACAGGCAATTTTTTCATATTGTGTATATGTTCATATCCACCTGTATCTTGCAACCCCCTTTTATTGTACACCACTGCATATTATGTTGTAATATTAAAACTAACATATTATGTAAAATAAAATAAATACAGGTAAATAGTAATATTATGGTTAATAAAACATGTCTGCTTCTACCAAACTTCCTCCATTTGAGAATTATGGAGGCCACTGTGATCTTGAAAACCTAGAATGCAGCATTAAAGTTTTTGTAACCTTTCCTTTATTCTGTACTTTGCAAAGTCATTTCTCTGAGCTCTGCAGGCAGTTCTTTTGACCTCATGGCTTGGTTTATGCATTGTCAGAGACCTGCAGTGACCTGTAGAGACGTGTGTGCCTTTCCAAATCATGTCCAATTAACGTAATTTACCACAGGTGAACTCCAATCAAAGTAAAGAAACATCTCAGAGACTTCGCTGTCTGCCACCAGTGTGGAGCAAATATTGTTCATTGAGATAAGTTAGTCCTGGATAAGTAACCTGTTTTATGCACCTGTTTGATGTAAAGCAGGTATTACACCACTACCACCAATCATCTCAGAAGCTCCATCACAACCACTAACTGCACAAATATAGATAAATTGATCAGAAAAAAACATTTAAACTCCCCTAATGCTAATCTCACTCATTTTTTCTTTAATATGTTAAAGTTTTAAAGTTAATAGGCTAAGAAACTGGATATTTGGTTATTAAAATCTAAGTATTCCATCCAGGTGCTGTTGTGTCCACCCTCTGGTATCATGCCAGAGAGTGTTTTCAGTGCAGCAGGTGAAATTTTCTTTCCAAATAGTGCCAAATATCTGTCAGCACTGTGGAGTGATAGATCCTGGGTTAATCACCTGTTTCAGGCACTTGTTCATGATGCCAAGGAGTAAGCACACCACCACCAAAACCTGCTACCCTAGCTCTAGCACCACAACCATCAACATCACAATTTAGGGGCAACAAAACAGAAAGATAGATTCAGATTACCTCCATGCTGTCCGAGGTTTCGAAAATTGACTAAGGAGGCTATATGTTGATTTTTTTCATCAAGAATATTAATTTTAAACTTTCTGCTTATTTTGCTAGGTAGCAAGTGTTATCAGAAATAATTGAAGAAAAAAAATCTGTCTATGAGATTCCATTTCTAGTCCATATTGCTGAGGTTAGAAAAGTTAACCTCATACACCCTAACTAAGTGATAACTTTTCTAAGTGAACATTCTAAATGAGTTTAGTAAATCTGTGATGTGTTTATTTCCCTAGTGGTTGAACTTTTCAACCTATGTAAATCAACCTATGTTCTGCGTTTAAGGAAGAATTTGTATTCAAATGTCTTTCCTACATATAGTTACTTCTGAAATAGAGGAAATAGATAAGGAGGATATTCATACCTATATAGTTACATAGTAAGTCAGGTTGAAAAAAAGACAACTCCCTCAAGTTCAACCAATAGGGAAATAAACATATCACAGATATAAAACACACATGGTTGATTCAGAGTAAGACAAATTTTAGTTGATTCAGAGTAAGGCAAAGATTACATAAGGCAATCGGATGTTCCCTGGAACAACAACAGTTTGTAATCTTTCCTTAAAAGCTTTAACCACCTAAGCGTTACACTGAGGTCTAGATTTCTGTACCAAAAGTGATCCACTGTTTTTCATGACATTTTTTTTTAAATTGTAGACCTGTAACTTACAGAAATATGTCCGAACAGGGGTTCTAGTAGATAATATGAATATAAAAAATGTTTGAAA
>NC_092858.1:104427871-104430019 GCF_032062135.1 Pyxicephalus adspersus
TCGGCGGACGATGACCGATGGAGGACGACGCTGGATGAGCACAGGGGGACCAGGTAAGTGAAAAATCTCGGGCTTAACCATCCTTGCAATTTTTTTTTGCCCGAGCGAAGGTCGGGCTTAACTGCAAGGAGGTTAATACCAAGTTATGTTCTGTGTTTCTAGGAAATCATCTAGCTTTTTCTTAAAGCACTCTATAGTAGTTGTTGAAACTACTTCCTGAGGGAGCCGATTTCACATTTTTACAGTCCTTACAGTAAAGAATGACTTCTGTATCTGGAGCTTAAACTTCTTTTCCTTCAGACACAAAGAGTGTCCTCTTGTTCTTTGTAACAATATTAAAGTGAATAGTTGGGAAGAGTATTTTCTATATGGACCATTTATTTATTTATACAGGGGGATCATATCCCCCTTAAACGTCTCTTCTCATAGGAGAATAGATTCAGTTCAGCTAATCTCTCCTCATAGGTGAGCTCCTCCATTTCTTTTATTAGTTTAGTTGCCCTTTTATTAGTTTAGTTGCCCTTCTCTGCACTCTCTCCGATTCCATGTCTCCGATGTCCTTTTTGTGAACTGGTGCCCAAAACTGGACTGCATATTCCAGATGTGGTTTGACCAATGCTTTGTACAGGGACAGGATTATGTCTCCATCTCTGCAGTCTAATCTTCTTTTAATACAAGAAAGTTCTTTGCTAGCTTTAGATATTGCAGCTTGGCATGGCATGCTATTTTTAAGTCTCTAATCTACAAGAACCCCCAGATGGTTTTCCATTTCTGACTCCCCCAAATGTATTCCCCCTAGACAGTATGAAGCATGCATGTTGTTAGCCCCCAAGTGCATACCTTCACGTTTCTCAGTAATAAATGTCATTTGCTACTTGGCTGCCCAATCAAACAGTACACCCAATATAGACATCCTGTATGGACTTAATCCAATTACATAGTTTGGTGTATTCTGCAAACACAGAAATTGTACTTTTAATCCCAAAATCCATATCATTTTTAAAGATGTTGAACAGTAAAGGTCCCAACACTGAACCCTGAGGTACACATACTAATACCCTTAGACCATTCAGAGTATGAATCATTAAACACTACTCTCTGGTTGCGGTCTTTAAGCCAGTTCCCTATCCATTTACATATTGACTTTTCTAAACCTACTGACTCTAACTTAAATGTCTGTGGGTACAAGTACACTATTTCAAATTCTACTACACTGTCTACCTGTTTACTTACTTCCTCATAAAAGTAAATTTGTTTGACAACTTCGATGTTTCTTGAATCCATGCTCGCACTTAAAATATTTTCTGGCAGAAAATATGCTACTTCTTTATCAAACTCTTTAGGATCTTTTCAGCTCCCTTTTGGAACATAGGAACCACATTGGCCTTACACCAATCTATTGGTACAATGCCAGTGATTAAAGAGTTTCTAAAAATTAGAAACAATGAAGTAACTGAGCTTAGCTCTTTAAGACACGTGGATGTAATCCATCAGGTCCTGGTGCTTTGTCAACCTTTATCTTGCCCAACTGTTTCTCAATTATATCAATTTTGAACTATCATGGCTGAGTTAAGGCAGTAACTTGGCTATTAGCAATTTGGACTTCAGCTTTGCCATTTTCCTTTACTCTGTGTACACAGAGGTAAAAAAAAGTGTTTAATAAATCGACTTTTTCTTTATCCCCAGTTACCAACCCTTAAACATCCTTTAAAGAGCCTACATGCTTAGATCTGATCTTTTTGCTATTAATATATTTTAAAAAAAATTGGGGGTTTGCCTTACTTTCTTTTGTAATTTGTCTTTCATTTTGAAGTATTGCACATTGTATCTCCTTTTTACATCTTTTGTTGTATTCTTTATATTTTAGGAATGTCCTTTTCTTATTCTTTATGTTTTTTTTTATCAATAATTGTAAGCCACATAGGGTTTAGTTTTACCTCATAAAATTATCTTAAATTCATCAATTTCCCCTTTTCTGTACCTGTAGTGCCATTATTACAGTCAATGCCCCTGATTCATCAAGCAGAATCGGATTATCGGTCGCACATTCGTATTCGCGATCCGAAATCGTACGCGATCGCGCTATTCAGCAACTGAAAAAGCTCGCGGCCGGAGCCGCGCATCTCCGGCAGCTTTACACTGGCGAGC
>NC_092858.1:104432757-104437650 GCF_032062135.1 Pyxicephalus adspersus
GCGCTAATTAATTGCTATGATCTCACCATTGAGCTTAACAGGTCCTCCTTAATCGCGCAGCTGAAATCTAATCGCCTTAATTGGCAGATTCGTGCTCCCTATTGCTTATTATTGTGAAGGCAGGAATCCGGCTGGCAGTGAGGCGAGTGTACGCGCACACTCGAGCCCGGACTGCGGTAAACCGCGATCGATGGCCGCGCGTACTTTCGCGCTTCCAGCGAGGGCGGATTTTAATGATGAATCAGGGGCAATGTCAGGGTAGTTAAAATCTCCCATTACTAAAACATTTCCAGATTTTGCAGCCCTTTCTATCTGTGCTAGTAATTTATTCTCTATTTCTTCCTTAGCACAGGGGGGCCTATACCAGACTCCATTAAATAATTGTGTCTTATGCATCCCCATATTCAACACCACCCATAACGTCTCAACCTCATCACATGCTCCATCAACCATTTCTTCTTTTACATTCACTTTCAGATCACCTCTCACATACAGACAGCCAACACCACATTTTTTTTTACTCTGTCCTTACGAAAGAGAGTATACCCAGAAATATTGACAGCCCAGTCATGTGAAGAATAAAGCCAGGATTTAGCAATACCAACTAAGTCAAAATGCTGTTGATTCATTGGGGCTTCCAACTCCCCTATTTTGTTTGCCAGACTTCTAGCATTGGTGAACTGGCTCTTTAAACAATTGCTGTAGTTACCAGCACTGTTTGTCAAATCCTTTTGTTTTTCAGTACAGTTACTACTGGGCAATCCAATGTTTGTGTGGAACATGGGAAAATCCTTATATTTATCCATAAATCTCCCCTCAACTATCCCTAATCCACCCTCCACTAGTGTCTGACACCTAACTAACCTCTCTGCCTACTTATATTACTGTCCACCTCCTCTGTCCTAGTTTAAAAATACCTCCACTATTCCCCTAAATCTTTCCCCTAGCAAAGCAGACCCCCTTTCATTTAGGTGCAAACCATCTCTGGCATATAGGTTGTACCCCAATAAAAAGTCAGCCCAGTGCTCTAAGGACCCAAATTATAAAACATACACATGTATACACACATACACACATACTCACAATGTTTTTTGGAGAGTTCCTCTTTAAGTCTAATTACCAGACACTTTGGACAAAACCCAGAGTTCCCAGTAATGTACATGAGATCCATTGTGAGAACAATAATAAACAATAAAAAAACATTTAACCAGACATTTACTTAATTATAAATGTCATTTTCTGTATAAAGCCATGATAAAAAATAGTTAATTAACCAAAATATATAAAAAAAAGAATGACCAACATTTCATAGATTCTCCCTGCATTTTCACACTTCATTTCACTTGCTTTAACATTCTGCATGCTGATTTTTCAGGATTGTGTTGGTATGCTAATCAAACCAAATTATTATGCAGCTGCTGATTTAGGTATGTATTTTCTACTGAAATGAGTTCTGTGAAGCTGAATCAATAAATATTTGCCAATGCAGAATATCTCTGCTGTGTGCACAGAACATGGGGCTAGTCGTATATTTTATGCATTGTTCTCTGAAAAAAACATGAGGAGTTAAATATCTGCACATGCAAACACGAATCAAGCTTCAGATCTGATTCAAATTATGGAAAAACTGATATTTCCTTTTTCGTGTTTGTAAAAAATATATTTGTATTCATCTATGTTTGTATTACTTTCTGTACTGTATTGGCAAAAAATAAACAGAGTATACAGTGTTATATAGAAAACAAAATTATCTTTAGGGGTAATGATAAAATGAAATCTTTTAGGTGCATATTTTCCTAGTGCTCAGTCAAAATACTAATCCAAACACTGCGATGGCATACATATGATATTAGTTGTGAAAATATGTAATAATATGTGGAAATCCTTTCTGTGAATTGCATTAGGTAGACATGGCTTCTATTGTGTTTGGACATATGTATGACATATGTGGAGTATTGTTGAAATTTAAATTAATGCCCAAATGAATATCTTTATAATTTATTTATATGCATAGAGAATCACCTAAGTTCTGTGAGCAATAACCTCTGGCTTTTTTTAAGTTATGTGCCATGAAATTTAACCATTTACTCCTATTTCTGTAAATTGTACAGGGGGAAATATGTTGGCATGGTGCACACCATTTTCAAAATAATGCACAAAGCACGCTAACATAGTGTGTAAAGTATAAGTGCACTTTTGGTTCACTATGCCTACCTTACTCAATCTTATTTTAACTGTTTTGTAATAGGTTATACGTACCAAAAATAATTCCATATGGCGTGTCTGGTGTCACAAAAATCCTCCTCTTGAAATCTGCATATCCCTGCACTTTGCCATTCTTGTGCATGTGGCTTAAATTCATCCCCATTCAAACTTTCAATTGCTGTCAGTTGAGTTGGGTTCTGGCATTGGATGGGGAGGGGGGTGATGGTGGTTTGGGAAGAGTTTTAGCAGACAGGCTAAACGACAAAGACCTCCACATAGTTGTGGTCAAGCAAAGTATATTGCTAAAAAAAATACCATGCAGTGATGGAAGATGGTAAACATAAAGTGAAACTAAACCTTGCCATCCACATTTCAGCGTTGCATTAAAATTGATATTCATAAATCATGAACAGTGCATAACCTACAAAATTTAGGTCATTAAAGACACGTGCACTATAAATCAAATACAATTAACAATCCTAAACCACCTATTTCACCCACAAACAAGTGGCATTATCCAACAGGCCGGTTTTAAAATCCTTTAAACTAAAGTCCTATCTGTCCTAAATTATGTTAAACACTGTTTACCCACAAAGTTGGCGACACCTTCCCCAATAGGGCCTAACAACAAAGAAAATAAAAGAAAGCCAACAGACCAGTCCAAAATACTAACCTTCTTATTTACTATGAATTCAATCACAATAAAGTTATTAAACAAATGAGGCAAGGTTGGGGGTAACAGTCCGGTGGAGCCAAAAACTTTTTGTAGCCCTGACAAGGACTGGAGAGGCACAGAAGTTCAGCTGTCAAATATATTATTCTACTTGACCTACTTGATCTACTTGACTACTACTTAAACAGCATTTTTTTTACAAGCACACATCAACAAGTGTAAATATATAAATAAAATTACATGTATATGTGATAGAAAAAGCATCTTATAAAAGTATGTTGCTACATGTATATGAATGTGAACGTTTCCTTTGGACTTAATGGTGATTTCAATGTGTTGCTGATAAGGTAAAATGTCTCAGTAGTATGAGATTAAATTACCCATACATTTAAACTATTCTGGGTCACTCAGCACTTGAGTAATGAATCATGGTCACTGTGTTTTTCAGCTTCATTACTCATTCCTCAGGCTCTTGTTCAACATAAATGACAGCAGTTTTTACAATTTCCTGGATTGTAATACATTTTTTAAAAGTGTCCTTCACAATGTAACCTAAAATTGTACTTTTGGATTGTGTCGTTTTTTTTTAATTTGGGTCACATTTTTATATTTCACAATTTAAATGAAAAGTTTTAAACTCTGAATGAAGTGTGCATTGTTGAACTTGCAGTGATGTGCACATCATTGTGACACAGTGGTCTATCCTATTCCATTTCCCCCAAACTACAGCAAAAACCAAAATATTGAGGCAAGAGAGAAAGGACATGAGTTTGTATAGTTAATATGAGTTAATATATATGCTCATATATTAAAACTTTAGCTTTATTAGGTATTTATATTGTTATACTAAAACTAGATAAAGTCCTACTGCGCTAGACCTCTGCTAACACAGTTCTACTATGCTATAATGTGATCATAGGGTTACATAACATGTCACAGAATGTTAGTTATTGTCAGCAGTGTCTCAATTCCCCGGTTGTATCGCCCTACTGGGCTTCCTTAGGGGATTGGGAGACTTGATGTCTGCTAATGATTAACTACAGAAAACACAGTAATGGTGAAGAGACTGACTGGATAGTTTGAACGTTTTGTGAGCTGGCTGCAATTTTAGGCTGTCATATGTTCTTCAGTACATTTAGTATGAATTCTTGTATGATTAGGTGTGTCCCAGACTTACTCTGCTGCATTGTTTTTGTGGAAGGGCATGTTAATCAGGGCTTTTTTTCTAAGTTTCATTGGGGTATAGTGGTAAGGGCGAGCCGGCGGCAGATGTCCAGATGATCCCTGCCTGGAAATCTGCCGCCACCTCACCACTATAACTTAGAAACTTAGAAAAAAAGCCCTGCCTAATGTGCCCTCCTGCAAAAACAACGCAGCAGAGTAAGCCTGGGACACACCTAATCATACAAGAATTAAAAATGTATTAAATTATAAAAATAATTAATTCCCTAATGCTGCAACTGACTTATTCCCTAATACAGAATCCCTGATTCATCAATGAAATGCGCGTACGCTCGACCTGCGTACGTACGCGCTGGTCAGCAAGTTCTATTAGCGCGAGTCGGACCCGAGTTCTAGTGAGTTTGCCTGCCAGTTTTCTGCAAAGATGAGCAAAGATCTCGAATACGCCAGTTAGGGCGATTAATTTTCAGCTGCGTGATTCAGGAGTAGATGTTAAACTCAATAGTGAGGTGATAGCAATTGATTAGCGCACATCTGCGCCCTGTTCTGTGTGCATCTCCAGTCCATTTTACAGGTCAGTTTGAATCTTTAATGCTTGTTTTTTTGTGTAAGTGCTACTTTTTTATGTTACATTCTACTCAATCACAAACTTGCTTCATTTATAGTTACATTTGTTGCACTTGTTGTTACTTTTTCTTTTGGTTGCAACACTACAAACTCATTTCTATCAAGCTGGATATATACTAAGTGGCACTTTCAAATATGTCATCACACAATAGTATGAGTGTAAAAAAATATGTGAACAAACATTTGTGACCTGATAAAAATTTCAT